>NW_026930440.1:0-41557 GCF_032062105.1 Saccostrea cuccullata | reverse complement strand
TTTTAAAAATCTTTGTTAATTAAAATTTGTTTAGTAATACATAAACAAAGATTTACTTTCGTGGTCCTTACATATATTAAACTGTACTTCTTTGTCTCCGTCATTCATACACTGTATCTAGAATACCATGCATATGTCAATGAGATTTGCAAGTCCCAATACTTTAAATTCATGTATCATATTCAACATCTCCAAATTTTGTATTAGTCTCATTGAGTTCGAGATAGCAAAGACTGAGTATTTTATACACTTCATTCAAATTTTAATGAAATTTTAAGTTTAAAGTTATACAAGTGCCTGGATAACTGAGACACATACAGAGCTATTTAAAAAATTTTCAAACAACGCATGTATGCTTTCAAGCATTTTTTTTCGAGAAATCTCATAAAAATTAGTTTATAATTCCCAAGTCACGATTTTTTAAAAGATAAGGTATAGTAGACTTGCATATAAATATTTTCCTATCAACATGTATAACAATTAGAAATATTTTATATTCAACAGGTACGTCTTCTACTCCTCCGCCTGTGGGGGTAGCATTTTCAGCATATGTGAAAAACCATGAAACCCATTTAACACAGGATCACACAATCCTATTTGATGGTATCGTTACCAACATTGGCGGACATTACAATCCACACACTGGGGCCTTCACAGTCCCCAGTCATGGTGTATACGTATTCACCTGGAACTTATATTGTGAAAGAAATGGATTTATCTTCTCTGAAATCGTGGTTAATTCACGCCAAATAGGTAGCATGTACACGTCATGCGAGGGGTCAGCAAATATTCGCACAACCACTTGTATTGTGGTGGCTGAAGTCAACAGGGACGATGAGGTGTTGGTTCGAACACACCCCATGCATGGCTATTCAGGAAATCTCTATAGTGACCTTGACTGGAGATCGACCTTCAACGGTTGGCTGCTATTTTGAACATTTTAGGCGCGCACGTGTATAGCACAACGTGCAGTTAACAGGGAAACTAAGGTCAACAGCGTTATCGCTCTTGTCTTCTTTCTTTTTATCTTCCATAAATTGCGTCAGCTGAAATTGCATGAATTTATTTTGGTTTTACTAGCTATTCACAGGTCACCCGTGCTTTAAACCTTGTCTACGACTATAACCTAAATATTTTTTTATATAGGTAGCTACTTTTTCCTAACCAAACGCTCGGCACTTAAAAGTGAACGTTGAGGGTCTTCCGGAAAAGACCATTTTAAACCCAGGGATCCCTGTCAGGCAGGCATTGGCACGAAATAATATCTTTTACTGCTCAACGACCTTGATTTCCAATTAAAGAAGGATCTAATTTTGAAGCCTTTAATGATACAGATGGCCCTTTTACCATACAGGAGTAATAGATTGATAAAGGAAAGAGAATGTTAATATTCCACTCTAACTATACAACCTGAATAAGCTATTACAGAGTCTTGGGTTGCGACACAATTCACAACAGCCAAAGGACTTTTCCAATTATTTTTTCACCAAACGGGTATTTTTTTACGAAGAGCAAATTCAATGTCTTGGTGGATGGAATGCTATTATTTTTGGCGCAATTGTCAATTGCTAACTCCCAATCATGCATGTATGTCATTAAAAGTAATCATCAAATTAAAATATTTGAAAATTAAATCAAGCATGAATGTCAAGGGGTCAAAAAATCATAGCATTTTCGAAAAGATCTTGTCAGAAGTAATGCAAATGTCAAATATGAAAGCTCTATCTCTTCTCAATCAAATGTTATAAAGAAATATATCATTTTTGAAAAGAAGATGAAAATTCAATGTCATAGGAACAAAAATAAAGGTATATTTATTTTTTTTTTTGTTTTTTAATATCGTATGATAAAACTATAAGACCTATAATGGTATCCCGATAATTATTTATATATAGTTACATTTGCAAATGTTTTCCTTTATATAACACTACTGAAAGCAATGCGTATCTATAACTGTATAGATACAGGTACGATACGGGTTCAAGAGGTCATAGATGTGCGTATGGATAATCGTTTGACGTACTTTCTCAGTGACGTCATTAAAGGTCGACACGCGTTCAGTGGATAACATACATGCCGTTGGGTTCGAAAAATAATGCATTTCACACGTTATTTAGTCACAATCAGGTAAATATAAAGTATGAATAAGTCACAAATGTAAATATAAGTAATTAGATACCATTTTAAAACATATATAGGGCTATAAATACGGGTAGGTACGAGATTAAATTCATCATAAAGCCCGAAGGGCTTTATGGAATTTAATCTCGTAACCACCCCGTATTTATATCCCGATATATGTTTAAAAATGATACCTTATTACTTAAATGAACGTTTTGATTTGATTTTGTCATGCTTGTATCTATATACAGTTATTTTATAAAGGTCTTACGCATATTCTTATCAAAAGAAAAATTGGGGAAAAATAAGTCAATAAGATTATCAAGAAGATAACTTATTGATTCCAAAAGCCCTCAGGTGATACAAGAGGAACTCATGCATACACATCTGGGGTTGTAGAAAACGTACCTAATATCATGTAAGAATCAGGACGCAACTGTCCATTAGAATACAAACAATTACATGTACATTTTAAGTTAAGAAATTTAGTATATGTATAAGTTCAGAAAATACAAAGAACATTTAGTATAGGCTCAGAAGGTACTAAGAAAATTTAGTATAGTCTCGGAAGGTACTGTAGTGGTTTAGATTTTTATTTCATAGCCATCATATCGTAAATAATATTTTACAAGTATTTGCTGATATTTCAGTCTGATAATTCTATTTACCTTTTGTTTTCAGTTGTTTCTTAAGTAAAAGCCCTTTAATATTTGTCTTTTTTAAGTTAGGACATGAGGTGACATTCCACATGTTTTACTTTTTAAACAGGAAGTGTCATCCATGTTGGCAGTCTTTCCTTAGTACTTTTGATAGCTGCGTTCTGATTGATCAATTTAGCTTTAGTATCTTTGATAGTCATTGGTTTTTATTTTGGGCCTTGCCAGGGTATTTAAACCCGTGTTCGAGCAGTTTTCTTCACTTGGGTTGGGGAACACAGCCTCATGGTTAGTTCCTCTTTTCTGTGCTAAGAAAACCTCATGGTTTATGAGCACTATTTGATTAGATACTTAGTGGGCTAATAAAACCTCATGGTTTAACAGTTCTCTAGGTTTTGGCTTATATTTAGTTTCACGTTTTTCACATGTTAGGAAACGGTTAGGATGTAGGGTATTTAAAGTAAATTTAGTTTCCCCTGGTCTAGGGATATGTAGATAACAGGTTTATTTTGTAGAACCACTATTTATTATTTATTTTTTTTTCTGGGTGAGTTATTTTTAGAACCTAGAATTAGCATTGAAATTTTCATTTCGACTCTTAAGAGTGTTGCTAGTAGTCATATAGGGTAACATAGCTCATTCCCGTTACATTTTTGTCATCTCATTGATTTTGATAAGATTTTTCAACTTTTTGATAAGTATGGAAGTTCAGTAGGGACATAAATTATTTTTCATAGTTTTTCCACATTCATCCCATTTTCCATTACATTTTTCAATTACTTATTTATTTATTGAGATTATTAATTGAGATTATTGAGATTCACTTATCAGATCAAATCAATTTTTGATATAGCTTTATTCATCCTGTGCCATTTTCAAGACGTTTTTGTTTGTTAAATTTTGATCATTATTAATTATTTGTTATCATGTACAAAGGTTAATCTTCACTTTATTAAATTGATAAAACTTTACAACTGTGTTTTCATTTAGCGTTGAACATAGTTCAGAAATCCCCTTACCTGGGTTGATCATTGACAACTGGAGATAGTTTACTCCTTTAAGCCAAGTTGGCTAGGAACTTTGGTAATTTATACATTAAAGAGTTCTACTTCCGGTTACAGTACTAAGAAAATTAAGTATAGGCTCAGAAGGTACTAAGAAAATTTAGTATAGGCATAAAAGGTACTCAGAAAAATTAGCATCAACAAAGAAATATTTATCTAAGAAATGAATTGTCTGACATTTTTATACGGGAATTTTAAAATAAATTAAAGATTGTTGGTGGCTGGGCATTTCGCTTGAAGTATATTTACGAACAATCTTTAACAATTCTAGTATATGCATATTTTAGCTGCCTCACTAAAAATTGTTAATTTCATGACTACAGGGTCAGGGGTTCTGGAGTTAGGGCTGGGTTTTATAGATTCTATAGTGAAAATACATTATTTCTTTGAAAATCTTATCTGCTCCAGGGCATTAAATAAACTAACCAAGTACATAGTTATGTTGAAAAGGCTGTGTCTTCCAAAATTGTGAATTTCATGACCCTGGGGTCAAGGGTTCTGGTGTTAGGGTGTTGATTATATAGTCAAAATGAATAAATTCTTTGAATATCTTCTCTGCTTCCTGGGTATGAAATAAATTAACCAAGTATAAAGTTTTGATGAGCAAGAACGTCTGTTCCAAAATTGCGAATTTCATGGCCCTTATGTCGGAGGTTCTGGTGTTTGGGCTGGGCTCTTAGATATTATGCCAATGATCTAAGTACATATTCATGAAGAAGAAAGGTTCCTCTTCCATACTGATTCAATTCAGGGCCCCTGGTCAGTGGTACCAGGGGATTTGGGGTGGGGAGATTAGTCTGAAAATAAATTAATTCTTTGAAATCTACCCTTTGGTATTGATCAATCATTTATGATAAAATTAAATTTATGATAAAATCTTGAAATATATAGCACTAGAGTTAGTAGTTCCTGTGGGGCGGTGTGCACAACTTGTGGTTATAAAGTGGAAATGCATTTTCTTTTTGTTACTGTGCTCTACCTCTTGGCATTGAGTAACCAAAGTAAGCATGTTAAGTGTATATTTATGATAAACAATGGTGCTTCTTTCAAAATTATGAATTTCAAGGTTTCTGGTTTAAAACATGACCCAAATTCAATTGCTGGAAACATGTTACATGATACTCAGGTGACTTATAAGGCCAGCTGGCCTCTTGTTACATATAAAAGTTTAATTATAAAATTTTGCATGCGTTCTTATATTTGCCCTTGAGATAAACATAACCATAAATGAAATATGACGTGAAAAATATTTGACATTTTTTTGGCATCCCATATCCAAAGGACAACCACAAAGACCTACTGTACACGATTAAAAAATGCTGGTTTCATTAGAGGATAAGGAGTTTTATTTCAAGAAAATGTAAGTATTAAAATAGAATTATTTTAACGGTAAAATTATCATATTTCTATCCACTTATTATTATGTCTTTATTTTATTTTTTTAAAATGTCAAGTCATTTCCTAAATTTTTGGCCATTTTCCAAGCATTTGAATTGGGTAAGTGGTCACAAAACACGAAAAATAGCTATATTTGACAACGTGACGGCGCACCAGTGAGCAATTAAGTTTGATTTAAATGTAGTCATGGTGCACTTCCAATGACTTCAGAAAATAAATATATAAAAATATCATTAGATCTTTGTGTACAGGTGAAATAAGACTATTTTAAGTGGTACGTTTTTTAAATCGATTCCACAGGTAGAACAAAATGGAAACAAAAAAGATTTAAAAGAACATATTATCGCTTGTAGAAACTTATAATTTTACTGCATGGGCACTGACTTTACAGAGATTTAAAATCTTGATTATATTGGAATGCTCTTGAGAAATGTACTCAATTAAACGATGAATATTCCTGGCGTAAAGAATGTACGCATTCTTTATATTACTTGTTAATGTCGTGCAGTTCGATCTGTTAGGGGTTTTCATTGAGGGGGTAAGGTAACTGTTGTGATAAAAATCTTTTTTAAAAATCCACAATGAAAGGGACCACGCTATCGTATTACTATTAATATTCCGCGTTTTAATCATTCTCCGATTGTAAAAACGTATACTTTTTAAAAACTAGTAATTTCAAATCTACCTAGATTGTTTAAAGGAACAAAAAAATGAAAGCATCTTGGGTATAGGTTTCGAGGTCAGCAGGTTTTAGCCTGTTAACTGAGAGGAGTTACTCTTTTGTCCAATTTTGACCACATAGCCCGTATGTCCCACATTACATCATTTGAAATAATTCACTGACTATTTGGAAGCAATTTCTTCTTTTTACCCTCCTTTGTGACAAAAAGAAATTCTTGAGAAACAGTCCCGAGTCGGTTTTTTTAAACGAATTTCTATATCGAATTACCAGAGAAAAACAATACATCCTTAAAACTTAGTACTGTGTTATACACTTGTTTTATTGTACAAAATATGGGTGATTCAACATACACATCCCGATTTTATGCTGTATGAAGGGACACAAGCAAACAAACAAGGGGGAAGCATAATTAGTTTTCTTTCATTTTATAAAGTATTTATCCCTCTACCCCCATCCCGAGTTGCTTCATATTTATCTAACTCTTTTGTATTATTTTCTCAAACAATAGCTACTAAAACTCTCTATTCACTAAGAGAAGAGGAAAGTTCATCTTGTAAACGTATATTTTATCCGTGTTGGTATTAAAATGTGATACCATTATTGTGCAAGAATTCCTTTTTCGGATATTTGCATTTTCTCTACCCCGGTGAAAATTGTTTGCAACGTAATATTAATAATAAAAACAATAATCTTTATTCAGGTATAGGCATTATGCAATGTACATGCACATTGAGGTGTGAGTATTAAACATAATATAAAAATTATAAATATACATAATTTAAGAGATAAGGTATAAAACAAATTGACTAATAATTTTTTTTTAGATAATTCAAATAAATTTATTATATGAAATATGCCTAAACCCAAGGATAGCCCATGAAAGCCAGTATGGCTTATTTCCAATGGGGTCCTTTTTATGTACTTCTCTTCTAACTTTTATATTATGTAACTGGTAACTGCTCTCTACCAAAGTTAAATGGCGTCATTATTAAAAAATTATTTAAGAGAACACTTAAATATAGAGACTTCAGCAAATTCATGGATCACTGACTGTTTGTTTTCACGTGAGAAGGAATTAAATCTATCTGCGTAGTCGCATATGCTTGACAACGACGAAGGAGAGCGAATTGAATTAGAAGCGTTGGACTATTCTCCAAATATACGAACGAGGTATGTGCAACTTAGCTGTATGAAGTATATCAAAAGTTAAACTATATGTTTGTTAGTATATAAATTGATATATTCGTATAGATAAAATTCACCCTTTATGTCTTAATTTATATTGAGACAAATAACTTGAAATTCAATGGTGAAATGAAATAATAGTTGTCACAATTTTTTTTTACTAACTCCATCATCAAAAAATCAACTTACATGATTGTCTTCATTATATTCATATTAGAGTTTGGAAAATTAGAAACTAAATTTTACCAAATTTAAATACATAGGTAGCGCATATTAATTACAGACTTTCAACAACGAGTATTTTTAATATATTAAATTCAGAAGGCTCAGGGAAAATGTGACTGGTCGACAGGAATGCTTTGTCTTTCTACCAACTACAGTGCTTCTTGCATGCATTGTGGCAACGCACTTTTAAAAAATTACGCAATTTGAAAAAAAATTTCAAAGTGCGTTAAAATTGGGACAAAATCAACGCACTTTGAAAAAATTTTCAAAGTGCGTTAAGAGTCTACATCAATATATTTTACCATGGAGACACTTAACGCACTTTGAAAAAAAATCATATTTTAGTAATTGAAAGATTTTATTTGATATTTATCTTTCAAAAAACTTGAGAATTGATTTACTCCCGCCGAAAAGAGGAGAAGACGGGTATAAGATCCCTCAGTTCAAATCTTTATCTTACCAATACATAGGTGTCGGTAACAAACGGGGGAGGGGAGCACTAAACCAAAAAAAAAAGGTTAAGCTGCATTTTCAATGCTTATACGATATATATATATATCTTTCAAAATAAGTGGTGGGCCTAGCCCCCCCCCCCTCCCCTGGCCCTTCGTCCGGTCTCGATGCCTATGCTATACTCAAAACATTTATACATGTACAATTTAGTATTTTCCTAACTGGTATGACGTCATCGTCGCAAACCTCGGCCAAAATGTACGCTACTCTCCCATCTGTAGGAGAGAGCTATATACGGACTCCGGACCGTGGCTTGAGACGATGGTATGACGTTGAAAACTTTCAATCTTAAATGAGTTAATTAAAACAGATGAAAACTAGAAATTTTTAAGTACAGTAAAACGTATGAGAGAGAAAGAATTCTCATAGTTTTGAACAATCAAATTAGCCTCTTTTTATTATGATAAATGCTAAGTTGCTTGAAGCTGTCCTCTGTAAGGCCCCCTATACACCTTTACATCTACTTATCAAAGACTAGAATTAAAAAAAAAGAAGAAACGAATTAATAAACTTAAACAATCGTCACTCTTTTTTCAAGACCCTATAACCCCCATCCCCGCAGTCACGCATTTTATCGCATATACCATTTCCTATTTCTAACGCAAAATCATGCATTTACCGTTTCTCCATAATCACGCATTTTCACGCACTTTAAAAAGTTCATATAATCTTCAATTTATTGCCAAAGTCCAACGATTTTATACTTGCTTAAACCTCATAAAATAAGAAAAATTATTTTCTGATTAAACTATTACGTTACAATATTATTTACGCTAAACTTTAGAGAAACTTGTACCCCGCTGTAAACTGCTTGCGGGGAAAAGGTAACGTAATATTTCTATGACGCGAGGATTCAGCGTATGTTGCAAAACAATTCATTAAGTTGTAAAGAGTTAATTTTCCCTTTTATTTTATCAAAACCTTAAATATTCAAACGTCAATATCTCAGGTCGTACAGTGACTTTATCATAAAAAAAGTTATCAAACCAGGATCTGTTATTCATCATACCGATTATTTGAAGGAACATTGATCAATCTTTACATTTTTTCAAAGTGCGTTAATATGGTCGATATTAACGCACTTTGAAAAAAAAAATATTTTTTTTTTCAAAGTGCGTTAACTTGGTCCAAAATTTTAACGCACTTTGAAAAATTTTTTCAAAGTGCGTAATTTTTCAAAGTGCGTTATAACAATGCATGATCCTTTGAATAAATCATTATGTATACTGTACTTACATTGTACTTTTATCAGTTTTTATTGTGATGCGTATAATGGTTCATTTTGTCGGCATCGATTGGTAAATCTGTTATCGTTTGCACTCTCTTCAACACGAAATATTTCTCTGTTTTTTTTTAATTGTCGCCACTCTTATAAGTAGCTATGGTATGATTTTAATCCGATATACATACATACATACTTAAGAAGACAAATTTGGGACTTATGAAAAGTTTCATCAGAGTTTTAATTTGACAAACGGTGCGGCCACTGATTTTGAAAACATTAATAAATATATAAGTAAAATTCTTTAAAATTGTTCAGCCTAAGTCTGATACAGTTAGGGTTTGATTTCAAAAGAAAAACACAAGTTTTTTAGATTAAGGGTGGCATTTACACCGGATATTCGTTGAAAGAAATGAATTGCAATAAAATGCAATACTCTGAAATCAAAACTGCATCGCTTAAAACAGACAAAATAATAATGTTATAAATCAATATCAATACGATAATTATATTCATTTGTTTACTATTTGATTGATTGGTTGTATATTGTTTTCTATTCAAGAAATTTTCAATGATACAGAGACGTCACCGTATGCCGGTAAATGGCACCAAAATCAGACATTTACTCGTCACTCAGGGCCATTTAGCAGTGACGGTTCTTTATCGTGCAAACGCCTATCGTGACATAGGACCTACGTTTTTAAGGTCCGTGAAAGACCCGTGACTTTTACATCTATTGCCGGGCGCTTGGCGAAGGAACAGTCACTACCTATGTTTACGTCTTAGATATGACGCAGCGCCGCGAAAGAGAACCGAACAAGGGCCTCCAGATCACGAAGCGTACGCTCTACCACTAGGTAGACCAGTATTTTATTATTTGAAGAAAAAATGCAAGAACTAATGTACATTTATATTTATGGGATGCTTTGGAAAATGGGAGTGATCTGTAACTTTTCTTCTTCTTCTTCTGCTTCTTCTTCTTCTTCTTCTTCTTCTTCTTCTTTTTTTTTTTTTTTTTTTTTTTTTTTTTACATTTTTCCCTTAACATGTCATTCCAAAAATTACGTTGTGTGTATTTGAGACATGCAAATATTTTTTTCTTAAGTTGTAAAATATTGTTATTTGCAAGACATTTACAATTATTGCTTTGTTTGAAGTCAATACGATTATTAAGCCATTAAAGGGGTACGATGTTCACCTAGCCCAAAGGTAAATTGAATTTTGTACTTGGAAGGCGGCTAGATAATCACATTAACTAAAACAACAGGAAAAATTGTTCTAATATATGACTAAATAATCAGCTTACACAAACCCATAAGGCATAAACCTCAGATTCTGTCTTTTAAAAAATGGATTTTTTCCGCAATTAAGGAAGAATGCTAATATGTGCCACAGATGTTAAAAACTGAAGAAAAAAAAATTGAAAATAGTTATTTAAAAAAATCTCCTCAAGACTTTTCTTAATTAGGATTGGTACTGAAGTACAGTGTATATGCATCGGTTTTCATAATTTTTACTTTAAAGTCTGAAGAGGTACTGTGGCATAAAACTATTCAACTTCCAAATCCAAAAAGGGCTTCTCCAAACTCTTATTCTACATAAAGCCATATTTACTATGTGGTGTACCATCACTCAAAGAATTCAATACTACCTTTGTGACAGGTAAATATCACCTTTATTATGAGATAATCAGCCTTGAGAGCAAAATTCCCTTTAGAAAATAAAGTCCCTCTACATTTTCTGCAGGATTGTAATTTATAGAGGTAGAATTTAATATCTCAGAGAATCTAATGTCCTGTGGGAGAAAAAAATCCTATATATGGTAGTGAACATATCCTTAAAAAAAAAACAATTTTCCTGATTGAATCTTTTCTATCACGTAGGAAAATATTTTCCCAAAGGATAGAAAAAAATCCGTTTTTTAGGATTTTGAGATTTGTTTCTGACCCCACCTCTGCTGTTTCGGGGGTCTGTGTTTGCTCTGCTCTTATCTTGTACTGTTCGTATGGACGTTGAGACTGAATACTGTTCGTTATCTCCATATCCCTCTTCTACATGATTATTTTGGGTAACTTTCCTTCTCAATTTGTTACTCATCTAAAAGATTCTTGCGAGTTTTTCACCATTACCCCCAGAAGTTTTTATTCATCTATATTCTACCCAATTTAATTTTTTTTCTCTTCTAATCCAATTTGTCTGTGAATTAACTATTAACAATAGTATTTCACTTTTTTGAAAAAAATTACATTGTTAAATGTTCATAATCTATTTGTATTTGCCCTTGAAATATAGCCGTTTAGACATACTTGAATGTGCAGTAATTTCATAAATATTTACATTTTCAAACATTTTGCCTTACGATTCTTTGCAAATTTGAAAAGTTTCATATTCGCATGAACTACATTGGGATGATTAATAATATTCGCTCTTTGGTGTGATTGAAGTAAAAGAAATAGTGCAACTTTCTTTTTCATAAATGATCGATGAATGACAAAAATATTTGTTGATTCAAAGTCATCAAAAAGTGATGTAAATATAAGATATGAATGTATGAATTTATTTTTTTTTTTTTTTTGAGAATTCATGAAGTACATATACCACGACGCTTCACGCCTGCATACATGTATAAACCATGCATGCAAGTATACACGCATACGCGTGAAGCGTCGTAGTTCATGTCCTCGTTGATTTACAAAAATTAAATTCATCTTTTAAATAAAATAAAACAGTCAATTTACATTGGTAAACAGCTTGTCATTCAATAAAAGATTTGTCTGCTTTTCTGCTTTTATTCACTGCACATTAAACAAACAACTAGTATTTTTACTATATAAACTTGGAACTTTCCGAAACGACGGATCCAGTGCCGACACCCCCACTCCTCCGTCTGGTTTCTAAAATACTTAAGGAACATTAATACTCTGATACATGTAAGAGAGATAACTCTTAATGACATAAATTTCTATTATTCCTTTATAGATTTGTCAAGTTGTTGTGTCTTTTTTGTCCAATTTTGCTATGCTATAATTGTTTGTATTTTACTTATAATATATAATTCTTTTGGAAAATTATTAAGGTTCAAGCAACATTTTATATGAGTGAGCAGAGGGTTTATGAACCTTAAATAAAAATTCTTTTCCTTAACCTCGTTATACTCTCATGTACATTTAATCTGGCATGGTACAACATTGACTTGATGGACCCTTTGAATACTCTTCCGTTATCAAAATTTTATGAAAAAAAAATTAATTTACAATCTTGTTTGTTAAAATATTTGGATGTATATTGTATGTATATTTAAAGCAAAATTGAGATGTGAAATTCAAATTCGGCGATATGCAAATGTTTGATGAGATATAAACTTAGCTTTATTAGCTTTGTTTTCAATTTTTTGACAATAAAACACACGTATAACATACATTTTATAATGATTTGACGCTTTCGGTTAATAATATATTGTGAACCTACGTGTATGGGGTATTATGAATTACTAGTATGCAGTTTCAATTGAGGTTGTATGGAGATTTATCCAGGGTTTTATTCCACACACCCTGAGGCAGAAATTATGTGTTTCGGATGCTTGTTTCAAAAAAGAAAAAATGTTTCCAACGGGATTGTGAATTACGTATTAACACACTGTAATGTGGGACGTGGAGGTATATGATCAAAATTGAACAAATGAGAAACTTGTCTCAGCTGAATGGATAGAATCCACTGCATTATCCCGAAATCTGTACCCAGGTTTTTTTTTTCACATTTACTCTGACAATCTCTGTAGACAATTTTACGAAAAGAATTCTTGTAAAAATTGGAGAGAGAGATTTAAGAATTGCGAATGTGATCCTTTCAATTGTGGAACTTTCAAAAGATTTTTTAACGACAGTTAATTTTCTTTTCAATAGAAATCATCAATAGGGAGAACTGCGCGTAATTAACAAGTACCCAAACGATTATGCACATTGTCCTCAAGGAAAATTTAAAAGGATATTTATCGTATAATCAAGTAACGAGTATAAATTCAATCAAGTTTTGGAAAAATTCTGTAAGTTCAGTCTCCATGCATTTGTAAGGCCCTACTAGTTTAAATACGATCTTTGACATTTATGTTGTATTCATTTACCAAAAAAAGCTTAAAACCTGAATTGATGTAATAGCTGTTGCAAATTAAGTGACAAATTTTGAAGGAGAGAGTACAAGTCTGAATCATTGAATTGTATTTAAATAGCAAATTTAAAAGTAATTGAACGGGTGCCTATTCAGAAGAGAGATAAGTAAAAATGAAAAAGAAAAAATAACCAAAGAAAATAATGTATAAAAAAAAAAGATGTGATAGTAAAACATTGATCCGCATGTCAGTTTATATCAATGGTTAAGAGTCTAAAATGCTAGTGAAACGCCAAGGTAAAGGTCAAAAGATCAAAAATAGTGTTACCCACAGAAGGGACATGTGTCAGTAAATACGCTTGTAAAATATAAAAGCCCTAGCAAAAGCCATTCAATAGTCAATATTAATTTTTTTGTTAAGTGAATCAAAATTCATCCCAAAATGTCAAGATTAAAGAAGCCCTGTAGAGAGTCCTGTCATTAGAAATATAAAATGTACATGAAAGCCCTCGCGCTAAATCTTTTATGACGATGGTATTTTTCTCAATATAGAATTGAATGTGAATTATATTATATTTCTTGACATATTATATAAGTGATAAAAAGTCAAAGCATATATAGGTAGGAAATGCAAACCATGGAAAGCCATACGGGAACCCAGGGTCAGGGTGTACATACTCAATAGTATTAACCCTGACCACCTATGATTTCTACCCAGGCCTAACCATGCTCAAAGAAGTAAGGTATGGGACCCCAGGGGGTCCTGACCCTAGGAGGTTTATGATGAAAATATGGTAAGGCAAACCTGTACATCATGGGTGGCCAGGGTCAAACTATAGGTCATAATGACCCTAACCCTTGGGGTCCCCTACATGTATGACTTTCTAAGCATTATTGTGCTAACAGATTTCTAGAGATAGAGAAAGAGGGTTCAATGTGCAAAAGAGTAAATAAAAAGTATCCATATTCAACCAGGTTTCTAGTATCACTACCTTAGCTTTTAAAATTTTCTCCCAAATATTCCTACAAGAAATTATTTGTATAAAAAAATTAGACTGCCAGATAACATGTATATATTTGGCTACCTGATGCGCGCGCATGTTTTAATGTGTGATTTCAGAGGTGGATACAGTGTGAAAATCAACCAAACTTGTAAGTGATTATTAGGACCCGACACTCCAAACCACACTTCTAGTAGATATGTTTTTGCATAGAGCAGATTAATATTTGATTGAGAACTAAATAAAGTTTTGCATTCTGGATTTCCAAGAATGGTGTTCCAATATTTAAGAATTAACTTTTTTATCAATAAGCAGCGGCTGTGTCAACATCCATCATATCTTAACCAAATAAAGACACAATAACACTCACATTTCACAAAATAATTTATGTGGCGGCCGCCAAATAAATAGTGGCGACCGCCAGATATATCAGTGGCAGCCGCCATATAAATTATGTGGCGGCCGCCAAATAATACGTGGCGGCCGCCAGTTGATATCTGGCGGCCGCCACTAAAAAATATTTTTTGAACGTGGCACCAACGGGCTTCCGTAGTAATGTCCATTTCCCAAACACGAAAATCATATTTCGTGGTGGTGGTGGTGGTGGTGGGGGGGGGGGGGGGGGGGGTTAGCTTCGAACTTCAGTACCAATTTTTTTTTCCAAACACCTCCAATATCACCATTTTTAACCTATATTGCGACGTGTCTAAGGAAATCGGGGGGGGGGGGGGGGGCTAAACCTACGAAACTATGTTTAATGTCTATACTAAGTATATATTTGGAAAAAAAGTGGGGGGGGCTAACCCCCCCCCCCCCCGGTTCTGACGCCTATGCAGAACACTACAACTTACCCCTTTTTGGACATTAACTGCAACGTGCCTGTTGGAAGTAAGGTGACTAAACATACGCAAAAATGTTCAATACCTATATAATGTCTATCTTTGCAAAATAAATGGGCCCCCCCCCCCCTCCACCCCGTTTCCGACACCTTTGAGTCATGAACTTAATAATTACCGTATATCAAATAATTTGGTTTAGATTTAAGATTATTACAAAAATAATCAATTGTTACTGACAAATGAATTTTGCATTGCAAAACAATCGCAAACTTTACATGTATATAGAATGTTTATTAGAACTAGATAGACAATTTTTAGTTATGAAATAGCTGGGTTTTAGAATGAATAGATTAAAGGGGAAAAATAATTTAATTTACTTTTTTCTTTCAAAATACGCACATAAAGTTTTATTTATCATTTTAAAATGTAAATATATCCTCCTCTGTTACAACAGGTATTCATTTATAATTGTAACAGTTGATCATTGTTTACGTGCAGTTTCCATAATTAATTATTTGTTTACACAAAAATTGCACCTAATTCCACGTAAAATCTTACCTTTCCCTACCTGATTTCAAAAACTGGGAATATGTAGAATAAACCATAATTATTTTGGGGCCGCGAGATAAAATATTTTTTTTTTACCGGTGGCTTCCGTAAAAATCAAGCTACACATAACAACTCTATTGTCTTGCCGATTGAAAGCCATACTCAGTGTAAAATATTTTCACAATAATCAAATCGATAAATCGACATAATAATTAAAGTGACAACTTAAAAATAGTAGGTAAAATTAACTGCTTTCAGATTCATTATTATACTTTTTCAATCTTTCCCTACTTTCCATCTTTTTTTCAATTTTCAACGTCAGTGAAAAACGCAGAGTAATTTGGAAAACGACCTTGCTCCATAATTGTAGGATCAAGTTTAGAGTCATTAAATGTTCGTCTAACAGTAAGCCATTCATTTTATCTAGCATATGATCAATTTTTCTACAAAAACAAGATGTGTTTGTGATGCCCCCGTATGGCAGCTTATGACGAAGTTAAAAGTTTCTCAAATGCAAGGTCACAATTAAATCCCAAGGTCAAAAGATTAGAATATTAATTTGTTATTAAAAGAGAGAACTTGTCTCAATGAATATACCGTTGAAATATGAAGGTCAAAGAACCAGATGTTCAAACGTTATAGGCAAGATTAAGGTTTTTGTTGAAGTAGGTCAAGTTTGAGGGGCAATATGAAAAAAATTATCCTTCTGTATTCAATAATCCAGAAGTGAAAAAAGAATAAGATAGATTACATGATCAGTACATGCTGGTCCCCACTTATAAAGCAGGTAACAAAAAAATTATCTTCAAGTGTTAGGCACATTTTATGAATTGTATTTTAAAATAACTTAGATTTTATTCTGCAAGTGATAATCCAACTTATTCCCATAGTTCTCATTCTAAGGAGGAAATTCTTCAAAATTATATGTGTGTTTTGAATAATTTTGATATCTCATAGAACTAAAATGAATTAGAACTACCATTTACGACTCGTATATATATTGGATTGCAAAATTTCATAGGAATCCTTGCAAAAACGATACATGTACATGGCGGGTTCTACTGAATGTTCAACCAAGCCTCTTTCCTTACTCCTCAATAAGATATCACATGTAACAGTAGTGAAGGGGAACTTTCAAGAGAATATTCAATACGTGGAGTGAATCAGATGTTGATGGTTAAAATTTCCAAGGAACTTTTGGACATTTTGAAATCACAAAGTTTCACAAAAATCAACAACTTTAAAACTTAAGTCTTTTCAACTTTATACACAACCATTCCCAACGATAAAGTAAAGTCCGGGCTTTTTTATATCATGGACAGTGGCTTTTTCAATAAAAATGGAACTCGTAAATTTACTTACCTTCTCATTTGTCATTTGCAAAATCATTTTGTAAAAAGATTCTAATTGTACAACAAGTACTCTGAAGTTGACATCAAAAAGATGCTTGAGTTTCTGATTGACAATATCTATGTCGATTTTTAGCGACCAGGTCTTCCAAGAATATATTGAAATTTCCATAGGTACCAATTGTGCATCATTATTTGCAGACCTATTTTTGTATTCATATGACGCAGAATTTTTGCAAAATTTTATGCATGAAAAGAAGAAATCACTTGCTGTGGCCTTCAACTCGACATTTAGATATATCGACGACGTATTGTCAATTAACAATCGTAATTTCAAGTCTTAATCCGATGTGATATATACTGGTGAGCTTGAGATAAAAGATATCACTGAGTCTGATTTGTTTCAATATTTGGAATTTTTATTTTTGAAAATGACCTTTATTGGCTAAATTGTAAGATAACAACCATGCTTTATGATAAAATTGATGATTTTAACTTTTCTATCGTCATCTTCCTTTACTTTTGCAACAATCAGCTGCATACGGAGCTTATAAGTCTCAGTTGATTCGATACGCTAGGACATGCTCTACGTATGAACAATTTCTAAAACGAGATAAATTATTGACAAACAAGAAAGTCATCTGTCTCGTTTAAAATCATAATTTGGTAAGTTCTATGGTCGAAACACTGACTTTGTCAGCAAATACAAATTATCATTAAGTAGAATGCTGACTGACCTATTTCATACTACATGAAATTGTTAGTCCGTTATTTATACACTAAATTGAGGACGGATTTTCCCTTTATATCCCGATTATAAGGAGCACACGACGGGTGTGTCCGGTCGATAGGGAATACTCACTCCCGAATGGCCCCTGAATCCACCTCAAATGATTTGCAGGTCCTTCTTTGCTCTGCTTCTACTTTATATTTGCAAATGGACTTTTGATTTTGAATATTGTGCGTTTTTTTCATATGTTTCAAACTCCAAGGCTTTGACTTACAGACAAAATTACTGGTAACCAGGGGAAAGCCTTGTCATAAGATGTATATACGTAAAATATAAAAGCCCTGGCACAATATGGCCAAAGTCATCATTTTTTGGAAGTATGTCAAATTGCCAGGTCAAGGTCAAAATGTCAAAATTGTTGTTATACCGAGGCGGTTCTTTTCACAAGGAATGCTACGGTTACTGTAAATATTCCCAGCCCGTGTACTAATTGTGCAAAAATTGTAGAGAGTGTTAAGGATTTTAAAAGTTGTTCAAACTCGAAGTGAAAGTCAAAAGGTCAAAAACCTTCAAAAACCTATAGAAAAGTCTTGTCACGAGTGGGACAAAGGTTTTGTTTTTTTTACGAGTGGAAAGCACGATTAAATATACAAGAAATTCTCTCTCACAAATGAAAAAAATTCCATGTCCACAAGCATGTCCAAATAATAATTTATTTGTTAATTAAATTTTGTTTGATTTTTTCCTTATAATCGACATAGCTGATAATTAGTGATTTTACAATTGTAAACATAGTTGTCCAGCTCAAGACAACTCAGTATTATATGTTTTGCTAAACCTTATTTATACATTATAAAGAAAGTAGTTCTGGAAAGTTGACAGGTATGGAGTATGCATAAATGTAAATTACTAATTTTCAGAAATATTGGCGGTTTTATCCTTTGTCAGGATGGTTGTTTTTTTTTTTCTTATAGCAGGTCATGGGATAATTTTTTTTTCAATACTCTTTGTAAAGTTTGATTGAAATCCCATGGATTCAAATTCCGACCAAGATCAACTAAAGTAGATAAATATAGTTAGGAATCTCTCCTTTGAAAAGCATTCGGCTCTTTGATTTGAAAGGTGCATGTCTTTCGAATGAGAGCTAGCATAAGAATCGAAGCTCCATGTCCTGACAGGCGTTGACACGACATAGTTCTCTTAGTGCACTATGACACTGATTGCAGAATAAAGGTCAACTCTGAAGCCCTACTCCTGTATATGGTTATCTCAATGTATGTAAAAATTATCATGAGACGTTAAACAACATACAATCTATAAGCCGATCTTTGTGAAGGGATGAAAAATCTCGAGACCTGCTAGGTCTCTGATACTAGTACTCTTTCACACTGTAACAAAACATTGTTTTCAATTGATCAGTGAAATATTCTGGAGAGGGACGTTAAACAATATACAATCAATCAATCAATTGATAATCTTTCACACAGTAGTACATGTATTACTTTCAGTCACAAATTGAATTACAGTATTATACTGTTTAAAATGAAATATGGCTTATTTAAAGCACAATGTTTTGATCTACAGAGAAACTCCAGAGAACGGGAATAACAATAATAAGAGGGTATTTCTGTATGAAGCCAAACTCAGATTGATGACAAAGAGAAAATGAATTATGGCCAAAATGATGTCCAAACTAGTGCTACAGAAATCTCTTAGAGTGACAGGAGTTAGGCGTTGCCGTCACATTTCCCATGTGACTCCAGACCTCGTCTGGATCAGCGATGTTGATAACAATCTCGTTTTGACAAACAATGTAGGTGACGATCTTCATCATTTGACAGATATAGCTAGTGCTCAATATGGAATACACACTGTGAATAAGGATAAGTGTTTAATTTATATAGACAGTACGGGTAACATCTTGAAACTGTCAACAGACAATACAACAAAGAGTATATTAATAAAGTACGCGGAACCTTGGAGACCACGGTGTATCTACAGCTCCCCTTCCACTGGTGACCTGCTGGTCGGGATGGTTAATACTGATAATCAGGGAGAAGGCAAGGTAGTCCTGTATAATTCAACTGGAGAACAAATTCATACCATTCAGCACGACAATTCAGGTGGGAGAATTTACAGTGAACCAAAATACATAACAGAAAACCAAAATGGAGATATTATTGTGTCTGATTGGCTCCTTAATGCTGTAGTGGTAACAGAACATGGAGGAAGACACCGCTTTTCTTATACAGGACCTCCAGAAGAAAGCCATGACCTCAACAAAGTGGGACCATCAGAATCAAAAATGTGGCCACTGGCAATTTGTACTGATGAACTATCACATATAATAATTTGTGATCCTTTTAACACAAGGATACATTTGATTGACAAGAACGGTCACTTCCTGTTATTTATATTGACAAAAGAACGAACAAATATAGGAGAACTATTTATGAAAGGAGGACTAAAAACAGAAGAAGTATACATTCCACAGAGCCTGGGTTATGATGAAAAAACTAACCTTCTATGGGTTGGATTAGCAAACAGCAACATGGTAGAGATATACAAATGTATGTGTGAATTTTTTTTAAATATGGCTGCCAATTCATATTCTTGAAATATTTTGATTTTTAAACTTCTTTTTAGATTTTGCCGTAAGTTTACTAAGTAATTCACATTTTCTAATCTGCATCCTTTGATTTCTATCAGTCTCATAGTTAAGCATGCCTCTTCATATATATATGTACGAATTATCTGTATGTTTTTAAAAACGATCATTGTTCGATGCGTTGTGTTTGGACAATTTAATGAAAAAAAGAACACAAAAATTGAATCTTATATTTTTTGTCATGCAAACCAATTCAAAATATCAATTGATTATCATTATGTTACAAAAAATGATACGCCACGGAAGAATACAAGTTTTAAGATTAATGATATGCTTTTCAGATACAGCAAAGGAGTATAGGACAGAAGTTGCTGATTCCACTGATGACACCATGCATGTTTCTCCCAGCCCCCAAAACTGCTGAAACAGAAAGTGATCCAACACTTCTGCAAGAGAGTTTTTCCAAACCATTTATAGGTCACGTGCGCTGAAAACTAAAATGAAACTTTCTGAGCCCTTTTTCCCATTTGTCTGTCTGACTGTATGCTTCTCGTTAACCCCTGCGATAGTTTAAAACAAACACTTAGCACAAAATAGCCTTGTACTTTAAGTTTGCTAAATAAATATAAGGCCTCATCCTCCTAAAAGTGTTATGATTATGGGTTATAAAGATTTCTAAATGACAAATTATTAATTATGAATATACTTTTATATAATTGATTTTTACTTTTTGGTCTTGTTTAACATCTGTAGTTGAAGGTTAATTGTTTTCATTTGATGTTTAGGAAACGCATTTTTGCACATGTTACCAATATTTAATTCCTGTCTCACGATATCAATGTCATTTACTCATTCTTGTTATCAACTTTATGGTTAGATCTGAGGATCGTGTTCTTTGAATTTGTTATGCTTAGCTCTACCTAATTTCAGTGTTGTAAATTAATGTCATTCGGATTCCCCCTGTTCTTGCAATTTTCTATCCTTAATTCAATTGGCTGGTCAGTACGAAAGTGGGAGGAGTTGTCAAAGATGTGAGTGAGTTTGTAAGTGAGTCTATCTTAAGAAATTCTTTGTAAAATTCAGTTTGTTCTATCTACGAAATTTGTTCTACATTATCTTGTGTGAAATTCATATTTTTGGACTTACAATGAATTCTAAACTTTAAAAACCGACTTATCAGTTTGACAATTTATTACATGGTGGGGAATCTAAACTTTTTTTTGGACTACGGTATCCTGTATACCAACTTTGAACATTTTGGATTGTGTTCACCTTATTCAAATATTACTGAAAATGTCATGAAACTTTGGACATAAACCAACTCAACATCGCTCACCATCTTCCTTGGTTTATTTGATTCTCGGTGATTTTTCAAATTTATAGTGTGGCGGAAATTCGAGGGGAAAAAATGTAAAACCCAGTGTTACAGAGGAGCTACAATCCGTACTTGCTGAACTCCTGTGCTCAGTCATGTTCGGTATATGCATGCCTCCTGTCCACATACTTTTCGCTTCGTTCCGTGGATGAGGATTTCCAGCAGGACCATGCATGGAAAATCTACCGATAGACCAAGCTCCGGCTCCGAAACTTTCTCCGTTCTTAAAGATGACTATCCAACCATTTGCTGAATTTCTGTACTCAGTCGTGGTCGATATGCATGTCCCCGTATCCTCCCACTTTTCGTTTTGTTCCCTTGATGAGGATTTCCAGCAGGAACGTGCACATTGTACCAATGGACCCAGCACCCAAACTTTTTCCGTTCTTAAAAATGACTATCCATCCAATCATCTTCCAGTCCTAGATATGAGAAAAATGATCTTCGGAATTCTTTCTTTACCTACAGGACTTCCTCTAATACTGAAGTCTACAACCGAGTCAAGAAGATTGTTGGGCGAAGTCACGAGCCACAGGGAGTCAAGAGCTGGCGTACCTGCAGACGTTTCTTATGTATTATCACCTTTTCACCATGCCAAAGTCAGTGAAGCTGTTCCATCCCACTTTATTGACTGTTAATTTTTTTTTTTAGAAGCAATGATTCTGAGATGTTCATATGTTAATGCATGAGACAAGGTAGTTATATATATATTGTAGTACCTTTCACATAGACCTGTATATCCCTTACAGTTGCATGAAAGTAGTTTTTTATTACAATTTGCGATATCGATGTGCTATTGGTGTTTTGTTTTTAATATCATTATAATTATGCATTGGTACGAGTGTGTCTATTTTGCTCAAGTTATTTAACTGCAAGAGCTTACACTTTTCTCGTAGTGCTAATTACTAATTGGTATTGGTCACAATCTGAGCTACCAATGTGAAGTACATGTAGCTGTTGTGAGAGATAGTTTGTATACTTCTGAGGCGTAATGATGCCTGAAGCTGATAGTTTTTTTTTTATCATGATGTCATATGTCGTTTATTTTGCAACTTTGTTATAATGTACAGCTTGAAAATAAGCGCCAGTACGGTATCAATGTTATGAGTGCTGCATAAAGCGATGACATGCTTGATATGAGGCATGATCCCTTTTTGTAAATATGTGTGTGTAATTTTCTTATGCTTGTTTATGTTTTGCATTTTTCTTTCATTGTGGTGCCTTGTATATATATATATATATATATATATATATATATATATATATATATATATATATATATATATATATATATATATATATATATATATATATATATATATATATATATATATATATATATCTTTAGTTTTATGATTGGATTTTTAGATCATTACTATTTTGCAGTTAATTAGGTTTCACATGAAAGTAATTTTCTCTAGTTATTTAACTGTAGGAGCTCGTCTCGTGGTGCTGAGGAGATAATCTAATTAAGTCGAGTGACCGGCTATGTGAGGGAGCAGTGTTTACAAGCTCTGCTATTAATTACTGTTTGATTGTGGCTGTTTCGAAGTCATCCTTTATCTAAGTAATTATTTTAGCTGTTGTATATCAATGTCTCCATGTATGCTAATTGTTTTGTAAACCATGGTACTTACATGGTAGATGGATACATGTATTACTTTTCAATCATTTGTGTCATTACGGGTTATACCTATTTTTACAATTACAAATTAATATGTTTCTAATGTACAGCTTAATGAAAAGCGCAAGTACAAAAACATTGTTTTGAGTTTTTACTCATTTTGTAAATTGTATGTGACACTTGTTTGGTTTTTTTTTCTGTGTAATCTTCATTTTTTTTTTAATATTAATTTGCATTTATTAACCCCATGTAAAATTGTTTTACAATTTTTTTTTTCTGTGGGCGGATGTTATGACTATGGTTTATAAGGGTTTCTAAATGACAACCTATTAATTATGAATGTATTTTTATATAATTGTTTTTTTTACTTTTTGGTCTTGTTTAACATCTGTAGTTGAAGGTTAACTGTTTTCATTTGATGTTTAGGAAAGGCATTTTTGCACATGTAATCAATATTTAATTCTTGACATCTTTTTCCTGTCTCACGATATCAATGTCATTTACTCATACTTGTTATCAACTCTAAAATTTTTTAATTTGTTTTGCTTAGCTCTACCTAATTTCAGTGTTGTAAATTAATGTCATACGGATTTCCCCTGTTCTTGCAATTTTCTATCCTTAATTTAATTGGCTGGTCAGTACGAAAGTGGGCGGAGTTGTCAAAGATTAGATGTGAGTGAGTTTGTAAGTGAGTCAATCTTAAGAAATTCTTTGTAAAATTCAGTTTGTTCCATCTACGAAAGTTGTTCTAAATTGTATTTGTCAAATTCATATTTTTGGACTTACAATAAATTCTAAACTTAAAAAACCGACTTATCAATTTGACAATTTATTACAAAAGGAAGATAATTAAGAACTTTTTTAATTAGATGACATCATTCAAACATCTTCCCAGAACTACTTGGCCAAAAAGATTCAACTTTTGCAGCTCTCTTAAGGCTTACTATGGCAGAATCAACGGAATATAGACGTGCGAAAAATTTTATCAATTTATTTTTATTAATTTTATGACATTTTATCAACTGAATTAATTTTCATAAAGCTGTTTTATTATCACAGACATGTAGCTTATATACTTATTGAAATAGCATAGAACAACCTACTTTGTACTGAATTAAATTTGGTACCAGCGATGGACAGTCACTTCATAAATGAAAAGTACGGGTACTAAATGGAGGTCATGAACAAATTTCAATAACACAAGGCCATACCCTAGCTAAAATTAAAATTTGAAGTGATTTATAGTTTTTACATTCTTTGTACTTTCTGTAAAGTGCTACTGCTTTCAATAGAATTTGCAATTTATTACTTAAAATTTAATGTAATTGGGCTTATGTCGAAATATGCTTGACCTTTACTAAGTATTTTACGTCTTCATTAAGAAACCCTCTGGATTTAAAGAAAGCAGCAGCCTTTTCAATTAAAGGAAAATATCCTTTATCTATATTTAAAAAATGGTCAAGGTTTATTTAGTGTATGCCCTCGCGAAAACGCGTTTTAATTTGACACCTCAGTGTTAAACATATCAAACCTATACACAAAAACACCGTATAATTGATTTAATACATTCTTTCGATAAATAATGAGTAATCACAGTTAACAAAAGTTTTGTATTCGTATTAAAAGCCCATTTAAAATCTGTAATAAATATTCAATTAAGTATTGAAATGTATTTTTCAATGTAAAAAAAAAACTACTTTATCTCCCTCAAATGAATTAAATCATTTTTATCAAAATTACGTCATGTCGACAAGTTCCTTGAGAACAGTGATTGTTTTTAACTTGCTATGTGAGATTTAACCAGCAACTTTTTAAAATGCATTGATACATGTTAGTGTTAATGGTATTTATAATGCTAATGTAGTTTAAAGTTGCGAATTATTTCATTTCTGGTATTATGAGGTATAATTTTTTGTGTGATGTCACAATATACATTCCCCGTATAAATTAGGTCCACCCCTTTTCCTAGCCTTAACAGTGCTGCGTAGATGAAAACTTTATTTGATATACAGATTTAAATTTGTTCAAATATAAGCACCTCGAGGTAAAAAAAATTAGCAATATCACATGGGCTGATTTTTACAATTTCGCTTTTCTTATAAAATTCACCTGGCTTGGTATATATTTTTCTTAAGTTTATATTACACTTTTAGCACCAAGTTAACATATTCTGAAATAAGTTTTCACCTGTAAACTTTTACTGAATGTGATTTGTCTATATTTGTTTTTTCATTGAAATATTACTAATATTTTCCAAGTCTTTTTCATATTCCAGTTCTTAGAAGAAAAAATTCCAAGAACCATCCACATTTCTAAACATGATATTAAATCCTTTTCAAAGAAAAAATTTGTTTGTATCATCTGTCCTTAAAATACACCGATTTATTTCTTATGTGGGTGTGTGAATTTTGACCAATCAGATCGCTGCATCATCGCGTCATTTGCATCTGCGCTGAGGTCGGACATCAGTCGGACAAAATGGCGCTACAAAACCAAATGAAGCATATTGAGCCCCATTTTAATTCTATTTTTAATTCAGCTGTGTATCTAGAAACCAAAAATATACTTTAAAAATTGACAAAAAAAGTTTAAGACTTTAAATATCAGGATCCAACCTCGTTCTCAATTCATAATCTTGATTCCAGTCCAAGTATCTTTTCATGTAATCACAATAACACTTTACAAACAATTGATTTAGATTTTAGACTTATCAAATGAATTTTATGTTTTATAAGGCCACCGTTACTTTGCAAGAAGAAATTTCATTAGACCACGTATTGTATACTGAAGCGAGTTATTTATCTCTTTTTAAAGAAAAGACGTAGGTGACTAAATGAAAAGCATTTTTTTTTTATGTTTGATCAATTATAAATCAAATAAATAAATACAAACCTTCTTACAATCAACCTTCCATCTTGAATATACCCGGCCAAAGGACAAAACAGTTAATATTTCAATTAAATTTGTGGTCTTTTAAAAGGGTAGGCTCATAGAGTTTATGCGTTGTTTTTAAATTTCACAGTACAACTGCATCCAAATTTCAAAATATGCATTATTCAAACAATAATAATAGAATGTTAGCAAGAACGTTGTTGTCTGAATTTCTTTCAATATTAAAGAATGCCAGTAACTTGATTTACATTTACCCTTTTGGGGTCCCCAGCATAATTTCTTGTGCAAAGGTCATGTGATATGATACAGTTTCATTTGGCGATTTAAACCTTAAACTTTATACTTCATTTAGGATTTATTTTGTTATTATATCATAACAAAAATTACATGAAAATAAGATTGTTACACGTTTTTTGTGTATTTGCACTCTTTTGCTGATACAGATAACTCGAGCTCTGAAGATCTAAATATAAACAAAGATTCTGGCCACAATAGGGTGACCTTTTAACCTGAACGATTCCCAGAATATGCGATTCATTAGATGATGATGTTTACTTGATTATCGGAAGATGTATTTGGCTAGGAGGAAGACGCAACCAATGAGATAAGAGTGACCAGAGTTCAGGTGTTTGGATAAATTAACTACGGAAAACAATATTTAAAGATTATGCAAAAGATTGGAAATTATTTTAAAAGTGCATTAGAAATTTAAAAAGTACTCAAGGTAAGACTAATACTAATTAAAATTCAAATCAAAATTTAAAGTAATTATTGCAAATTTCGAAGGAGTTACAAATATGGAGATGTAAATCTACAAACGTAAACCTAGTATGAAGTGAACGGCCGGGATAGACAGAATTTCAGTGGAAAGCTGAATCTTGACTGTCTTGGTTGCATTTCATACAGGTGAGATAATGTTCTAGACTTGCGCGGTTTTTGTCAAAATTATTCAATTTTCACATGGCTTAATTTATTTACAGGTTACATTTTTTTTTATATTAGAACTAATAATGTTTAGTATAATGTTTAGTATATTGTAAGAAATTATTTATTGTAATCATAATGATTACAAATAGATTGTTTAATTTAATAAAGTGTGGAAGCTAAATCTTGACTGTCTTGGTTGCATTGCATACAGGTTGGGTAACATCTCCACTCCCCAACACCTGTTGGCCGCTCAGGTCCGGAAAGGTTCGTTGGAAATAAAATGACAAGGACTTATTTAATAAAAGAGATTGCGCAATTGACTTATCCCGGTACCTCCACAAGCCAAGCGAGAGTTCAGAAGGAATTAGATACATGTAATAAAGATGAGCTAGAATGAGTCGTCCCGGTACCTCTTCACGACTGTCAGTGAATGAGTGTAACCTGATTATGGAAGCGAACAATAAATTCTTGTTTATTTTATTTTATTTTTATGAAAATTATATCGATATCTCTACCTGGGTAAAAAAAAATTGAAGGAGATCAAACGGGTTTGTTTGCAGATGTGTGGGATATTATGTAACCGTTCGCGGATACAAAGGGGTTGGGGTCGAGGAAAGAAGGGATCCGGACCCCTTGGAATTTGCATAGTTTTTAAATGTATATTCTAAACCTAGTAAAAATGACCTTAGATCCCCTTACAGAACACGGATCCTTGTGAAATTGGTAGGAAGAATCATAGATATGAAGCTTTATAAAAGTCAACGACTACACCTGCTGCCTAAAATAGGTTCTTTGCTTATGGAAAGAGTTTAAGCTTTTGTTTTGCTTGAGAAGAATTGTCTGGATATATTTTTTTTTAATTTGTTGGACCCCCTGGAATCCGCGCCAGTATACTTTGGTACCATACAAATAAATATAGTGAGAAGCAAAGTTTACCGAGGATTGCCGATTGTAAAAAAAAATTAAAAAAAAAAAAAAAAACCTGCAAAGTTCGAACCTTTAGGGCGTAAACTGGTCATATTATTTAAATGTTTTAATCTAGAATTATATTCATATGATATTCATTTTGATTAATTGATTAAAAGTATATAAGAAATTTTATAATATAAATTTATAATATATATAGAAGTTTTATAAAAGTTTATTTTGAGAAGGATGATCATTATTTGTATACTACATACATTTACAGTGACATTATATTTGCAAAAGGGACTTTATTTTCATGAACTCTGTTTATCTTGTTAGCGTAAATTAGAATTTGTTGTTTGTGCAATGAACTATAATTTTGTAAATCGTTTTGTGATGGAATTGATCAGAAAAATAACCAATCAAGTCCATGATCGATACTAAGTAATAGAATGCAAAGTGATAATTAAGATTCTTGACCAAGGGTAATATAACTGGGAACTTTGAAGTAAATAATTAAAAGGTCTGAGGGCTAGAACTCCTGTGGAGCAGAGACGGGAAATGAGTCCATAAATTTTTCTAATGTAGGCTTACCTAAATTTCAGGGTGGTCCCATGTTAGGATTCATGGGTCAACGGACAGACCTACTGACAAGCAAAGGTGGCTCAATAATGGAAAGACTGGCAATGAAATATACTTTTATATCCGCGACAATGATTGTCCTCAGAGGGTAATCAAAAGTATAATAGGTATTCAGGGTCATTCAGCAGTGAGGTATCTGTATCGTGCATGTAAATGCATACGTAACTCTGGAAGTCTGGAACAGCACCCCGATTGCCAGAAAACGGTACAATTTTCTAATTCATTTTCTTGAAATTGTTAATAATCTTTTTCTATGGACTAATCATTTGGACTCATTATTTTTCGGAGTTTTAATTTACACTATTTTGAAGTATTCAAGACTTAACTGATAATTCAACAAAACATGCATACTAATAACGTTTCTTTTGTCAAATTAAATCTATACGATCGCGGTGGATTTGGATTTATAAACTTTAAAAAAAAGTAAAGTTGTGTTATTGGGTAACACAAGTTGAAACTTAAATCTGGAATCCAGGTTTAAATAAAAGTCATGGTAACGGCTGATCATGTAAGAATTATTGCAATATCTAAAGATCCAAGTGCTGTTCCAGACTTCCAGAGTTACGTATGCATTTGCATGCATGATACAGATACCTCACTGCTGAATGACCCTGAATACCTATTATAGATCTAAATTTTAATCAGAGCATTTGCCCGTGTATTTTGGTGTATGTTTATGGTTGAGATATTCTCAGATAGTTAATAATAATGAAAATATCTTTAAAAAAGATACTTTAACTTCTTTGAAGGCCTCTTTTAGCAAAGGCTAAGAAGGAGGAATAATTAATTCAAAACATTTTACATGTAACTACCTTGAATGTTACATTTAAGAAGGGTTTCACCATTTAAAAAGGCAAAATGCATAAGAATGAAACATATGGAGATAACAAACAGTGTTCAAGATCAAAGGTCCATAAAACAATGCAAAAAAAATGAGCAGAGGAAACACGGACCTTTTCATAGAGCTCTATTGCTAGATTACCATTTACGTCGTTTACAAGTTAAATATCTAAATACGAAACAAATGTGTGAAACCCTGTGGTATCTTTCATCTCAAGCTCACCAGGATATACCGCATCGACATGCGAATGGAAATTACAAGTATTATTTGACAATATATCGTCGATATATCTAAATGTGTTTTCTTTTCACGCATTTCACAATTTTGCACAAATTCTGCTTCATTTGAATACAAAAATAGCCCTGCTTATATCGGAGCGCAATTGGTACCCATAGGAATTTCAACAAATGTATCTGATTTCAATTTCTGAAAAATCCATAGACATAAACATAAGGAAAATTTTTAAAGAAATCGTTTCTAAAAGTTAGGATTGATTGATTGTATATTGTTCAACGTCCCTCTCGAGAATTTTTCACTCATATTGAGACGCCTAAAAGTTGGGAATGCTATGAGGAAAATTGCATGTGATATAGATGAAATAATGACATATTCTTAATCTTGTTCTAAATAAATGATGATAATCTGGAAATACGTAAGTTATTTTTATTTTGATTATATACTGAAAGGAAAAAGAAACGCATAATAGCATAATAGCGAAAAATATTTAACTATGTGGCCGAAAATTATGAAAATTGGTCTGATGTGTATTTTGGTTACTGTGCACTAAAATCTCTGGTCAAAATTACTCAACCATGAAATGTAAGGCGTCACGTAGGGGAAGTGATAAAAAGCCAAATACACGTGCGTGTTAATGATGACAATTTTGTGATCACATTTTGTAGTGCCAAGGGATGCGTTCTAGAGTTATAGACATCGTTTTCCGATTTTTGCAGTCAGTATAAATTTCTTGCAATCATGATATGGCTGACGGAAGTTACATTGGGTCTAGTAATTGAGTTGCATAAGTGAATAAAAAGGCAACAACATGTTGCTGTGCAGTTTGTTTTTAACTTTTCAACCAAAAAAGTTTTTTCGGTTGTCAGAGAGTAACTTAAAAGGTTTCCAACCAACATGAGGATGACGTCGGCGCGTAACAACGTCACATCAAGATAGGGCTTTTCATCATGCTACCTCGATTATTGTCAAGTCATTATCACTGAAACCGATATTTTTACGGCAGGCAATCCTACTCATATTTTCACCCTAATACTGACAGAAACTCTCTGCTCTAATTTGGTACGCAAGCTTGGCAACTTTACGTCGATTTTACTCTCACACGCACACGTACACGCCGTATGCGTATTGTTTTAGCATGTTCAGAGCGAATGGTCTACTCCACATGGGCATAAACGTTCCTATAATGAACAATGATAGAAACGCCCAATTCGCGAATGTGATAAAGACAGTATCAGAAATGCAATACAAAAAGACCCCCCAAAAAATGATAGACATTTTTATTTTTCCGTAATATTTACCTATTTTTGCCTATTTCAAGACTCTACCAAGATTAACATAAAAACATTAAAAACATAAAACACAAAAGTACACTTTTCGTACAATGTACCTTGCTCCATTTAAATCAAGTTGTCTTCATTTGGTTCCGATAAGATAAGACTTTTAGAGGCCATTCAGAGAAGAAAACGAAGGTGTGATAGCGCCTCTTTCTTTGCTATTTCTATTGATTTCTGTGACAACAATCGTCGCGGCAAAGGAAGTTTCTACCACAGACAGTGATAGAATCTCCCACTTGGAAGATGTGATAAAGATATTGCTAGAGATGCAAGAGAAGGATAGGCGGGAAAATGTTCTTCAAAATAAAAGGATATCGAATCTTGTGGAATCTATGGCAAGATACAAGGAAGATGATAAGAATTTAAAGATCGAAATTAAAATAATGACCTTGAAACTAAAATCAATAGATGGAAATATCAGTTGGGAAGATGGGCGCTCATGTGAAGAGACTGCAAAAAGAAAACCTCAGATTCATAAAAACAGTTAAATTTTACACTAAAATAATGAACAAAATTCAGATAAAAAGCTTGCTTTTTAACAAACAAGGACTTGAAAATTCTATGCAACCTGAGATGTCGGTATCTGTGGGAGTTGAAGAATTTGATTGATTGATTGATCGTGTATTGTTTAACGTCCCTCTCGAGAATTTTTCACTCATATGAAGACGTCACCGTATGCAGGTATAGGGCTTCAAATTTTGACCTTTACTCGGCACTCAGGGCCATTGAGCAGTTAGGGATCTTTATCGTGCCAACGCCTGCCGCTGACACGGGGTCTCGGTTTTTAAGGTCTCATCCAAAGGACCCGCAACTTTCACTTCAAAGTTCCGAGCGCGAAGGAGCAGTTGCTACCCATTTTATCGACTGGGTCAGTCGCGGTTGAGATACGAACTCACGACCTCCCGATCACGGAGCGAGCGCTCTACCGACTTAGCTACCGTGAACGGTTGAAGAATTGGATGAATCATCAAAATTGAATCAGTCGAAAATGGAGTCAAAACCATTTGGCTCATCTCGCCAACGGCTCTTCAGTGGTAAAATGTTTATATTATGGAACGATGTACATGTATGTATATATTTAGAATAATTTAAACTTACGGTATATCTATGGCACAGTGATCAGGGTGTCTGCTCTGAAGTAGCAAGGTAAGGCGTTGATGCTTCCGTCCCGGTTTCGAATCCTACAGTAGGACGTGGAGACTGGTTCGTCGGATGAGACCGTAAAAACCGAGGTCCCCTTTTGCAATAGTGCTAGCATCTAATCTTAGATCCCTTGCTCCTCAATGGCCTAGAATGCCGAGCATAGGTCAGCTTTCCACAGGCAATTGGAGGGGTCTCCATTTGAATGAAGAATTCGTTCTCGAGAAGGAACTTAAACAACAAACAAAAACTGACTTGATACAAGTTTATAAATAGAATTCCTCTAAATCAAAATTAAATATATTTGGGGTTTTTTGATGAGCAAAATACTTTTATGCTTGAATACTTCAAATTAAACAATCATTTAAAAATTATTCAAAATGTTATCGACCACAAACACTGAATAAAGAACAGGATAGTTACCAAATAATGGCAAATACTGGGTATTTGAAAGAAGCATAAAAAATCAAATGAATATACATGTTGTTTTGTAATACGAAATTGGCAATTTAACATGTTATCATATGTACAATCAATGAGTATACGAACAATTATTATTGATTCTTTCATGATAGAGTTTGGATGAATTATGAATAATTTTGATGTATTCTTAAAGGTATACCTTCAACTCCGGATCCTCAACCTAATGGTGTTGCCTTTTCTCTCTATTCAAAAACGTACGAAACCCATTTAACAGAACATCAGACAATCCTGCTTGATGGGATCTTTACCAACATTGAGGTCACTGTAATCCACACAGTGGTGTCTTTACTGCACCCGTACACGGGGTCTACGTTTTTACATGGAATGTTTACTGCAATTTTGGCGGAGGGTTCATTCAGTCTGAAATTGCTGTAAATTCCTATCCAATAGGCAGCATGTTCACTTCCAGTCAAGGTGCAACATCTACACACTGTATACAAACCACCACTGGAATCGTCGTGGCTGAGATAAATAAGGGAGATGTTGTGTTGGTTCGGAAAATCCCAGAAATGGTCATTCCGAAAGTCTGTATAGTCATCCATATTGGAAATCGACCTTTAATGGATGGTTACTATTTTGAAACCAAACATATTATCTGTTGAAGAAAAAACATTCAAGTAAAATTACATTGAGCGTTTCAAATTTACTGTTTTAAAAGTTGTCAAAACTTTTTATAGGAAAAATACCATTTTCATACATTAAATTTTATCAGGAAATTGAAAAAAAAACATTTCGCGGAAAATTTAATAGCATTGTATCCATGATAATCATAGACTCTTCATACAAGTTTATTAGCACTTTCATCGAAATTCTTTTCATTTTGGGGGTTGAGATTCAGCACTTAGAATTTATTGTGCATTGAAAGTGTTTATACATGTATATTCTTAGCCTGATTTCATAGACTAGCTGTACTTTCTATATTCTACAACGACATATGATAAAAAAGAATTTGATTAGGGCCACCATGGTTTTATTTTGCGCATGTTTTGATAATATGTAAATTAAAAGTAGAGATATCGATGATCTATCTTAAAAATCTACAAAGAAAACAAAAATATTAGTAATTCATTAAACATAGACAATACGAAATTACAGGAAAAGTGCCGGGTGTCAGGGAGGAGCAAATTGAGACTAAATTGGTTTGCTGTCCCCTTCATTTTATATCGTAAGTGAAAAAGACAGATATCGCGGCTGTGTATTTCATTTTTAAATTTGATTTTTGCCATTGGTTTAACTCTTGGTTTATTATTTCTTCGTGTGAAAGTACTCGACTTGCACACCTAGAGATAATTATAATAACAATAGATTTTCGTTTGTTTAATTGTGTTTGTGTTTGTTACCGTATTCAAATTCCTTCGCAAAAAATGTTTCAGTCATTTATTGCCGGTGGAAGGGTGCAATTTGACCAATACTCGACACACAGTCCTTGAGTAGTGAGGGATAATTTCCTAGTCAGCACTTTTTGTGACACGGGTCATCGGTTTATACGGTCTCGTCTGAACAACTGGTCACAGTCTCCAGCAGTAGGATTCCCAAGATGTTCAGAGACAACTTCTTGTTCACGACTCTTAAGCCTATTTACCTAACTCTGAGCTAGGTAAGCAACGGAAACAGAAGAATCAAAACAAAAGCATGAGAAATAGAATAGGAAATTGAAAGCTAATGAATTATACTTACAATGGACCTTCAGATATCCGGACGCTTCAGTTTCCGGACGAATATTCATGGGAACAGAATTTTTTAATGTTATTTTGTCTCATTTAACTGGAAATTCAGATATCCGGGCGCTTCACATATCTAGACAAATTTATTGACTGTGAACCAAAGCGTCCGAATAAATAAGGCTTCACTGTATATCCAATGAGATGCTACTTTATCATACTGTGGGGAAAAAAAATATTTTTGAGAAAAAAAAGCATCATATTTCTGGCATTCTAAACTTGTTTTTTAATGTTCAACATTAATTAAAAGCAACAAACTTTTGAAACTAAATTTTTGTGTCTGTCGAGAGTTTTTGAAAACGGTGCTAGAATCGTATGGTAAACAGGAATTGATGCCATTTTTTTCGATCTTTTTTACAAAATATGAAAAAAGTTTACATCTGAAAGTGTTGAATAATTATTTCGTTGAAAGATGAGTAAGATTCTAGCAGCTATTTTAGGGCACAGGGATTCTTCTACATAACTTTTATTAGAAATAGAAATTAATCATCCACGTGGTAGTGTTAAACTTTTCACTTTTTCATTAGGACATGATTTTCTATTCATAGACGTCACATAATGACTTTGTGGTTTAGTGCTTTCTGTAGTGTAATTCCAATCAATGAAAGATGATAGCAAAAGTTTTATCCATGCCTTTTCCTACTTATCAGTGTTACATATTACAAAGAGAGTTTAAATTTGTCGAATTCTGATTTTTGTGCTACCTTAACATACTTGCAAAACAAGTTGATGAAACAGGAAAATAAGTCTCGTTTTAAGTCATCATTTTGAAAGTACTATAATCGATACAATGACCAAATACATTTATCATTGATCATGAGTTGCTGACCGATGTTTTTTCATACGAAATATCATTCCATTATTTACACTTAATAGAGATAGAGAACGAATATTCCGTTATTTCCCGGTGATTACAAGGAGCACACTGCGGGAGTGACGCAGGTCGGCAGAGGATGCTCACGCCTTCATGGTACCTGATTCGACCTCAATGTTTCGGAGGTCAGTATTCTTCTCTTATTTAGTAGATTGTTTAAAGAATTTTGAGCTTGAATACTGTTCAGTTTCTACATATATTTCATTTTTGTCTATTTTCACAAGACTTGTTCACGGTACATCACAGTTTTAAGTTCAGACTAAGGAATGTGTTGCATATGTTCCCTTTTCCTTTTGAAAATGAAACTCAAAAGTACACTTATTATTACTTTGTACTATTCAAATCAAGTCGTCCGTAATTGGTGTCTATTAGATAAGACGTTAAGAGGTCATACAAAGAAGACAACAAATGTGTAATGGTGCCTCTTTCTTCTTTATTGCTATTGGTTTCTGTGACAGCGATTGTAGCAGGAAAGGAGGTTTCTACCACAGACGGTGATCGAATCCCCCACTTAGAGGATGTGATAAAGACATTACTATAGATGCAAGAGAAGGAAAGACAGGAAAATACTCTGCAGAATAACAGGATCAGGAACCTTGAGGGAGCTATGTCACGATACGAGGAAGAGAATAAGAAATTAAAGACCGAAAATGAAGACCTGAAAAGTAATCTTAATACGATGGAAACATCAGTTGGGAAGATGGACGCCCTAGTGAAGAGACTGCAAAAAAAAACTTCAGTTTGATGAAATCATTTAAATCTCACTCTAAAATAATGAGCAAGATTCAGTTGAGAATCTTGCTTTGTAAAAAAGAAGGACTTGACAATTCTATGTAGCCTGAAAAGTCGGAATCTGTGGAAGTTGAAGAATCAGAAAATCGCTAAAATTGACTGAATCTAAAGTGGAATCAAAATCATTTGGCTCATATATGTACATATATTCTTAGAATACTTAAAATTTACATTGGTGACATAGAGGTAGGAGTGTATGTTCCAGAGCAGCGAGGTAGGGAGTTGATCCTCCCGTAGTTGGTTCAAATCCCACCATAGGAAGTGGAGACCAGTTATTCGGATGAAACTCGATAAAACCGATATCCTATTATGCAATCGGTGCTGACATCTAAAAAGATCTCTTGCTCTTCGATGGCCTGAGTGTCGAGCATAGATCATAATTTGCAGCAATCCATGGCACATGGAGGAGTCACCATCTGAAATGTGAAAATTAAATACGGTGTAAAGAGCTCGGTTCACTTTATGCATGAAATGGCCCTGTAGATATACCAATTGATTGATTAACACCTGATTTTCAATTTGAGATAATAAAATAAAAAGAGACTCAGTGCTTTCATTTCCTATTATTTTTTTTCTCTTTAAAATCCAGGTCTTGGAGAACTGGATTTATGAAATTGCAATGTTCTTGAATTTTTAGGTAAACAGGTATAATTGAGTATATAGAAAAATAGTATCATCGCACTCTCTGATCTAAAAAATAAAACATGTCTTTTAATCCCAAAAAAGAGTTCTCTCATTTAGTAGTTGAATATTTAAGATCAGAGGTTGCCTCTATATCAAATATCGAAAAATAGCTTTAAAAATTGGCCGTTTTTGTAGACTTTTTCAAAAAATAAGGAAATTAACGCATTCCGTGACGCTATAATGCATTGACTAGCAAAATGACATCATTTATATATATATGTAGTCATCAAAGATTTAAGTGATTATTCAATGCATTGTTAAATAAAACCATGCAGTTTCAGTTTTCAGAAATTCACAGGGCCAAATAAGGCAAAGGTGAACATTGTTCTTTTTTATGATCAGAATAATCTCTTTTTTATATTCAATAATTTTTGTTTAATATTAACTTTTTTTTCAAACCTATATAAACAATAAAAATTAAATTAAGAGCAGATTAGTTCTGAAATATTATATAAAAGAAACATGAAAACATGTTATTAAATTTTAAGGTATTAGCATGGATTATACGAACACCAACATGATCAATGACCATTTATCACAAACTCTTTCACCATAGAATGTGGATGTCATTAATAAACTCAGTTATGTAAATAATATCGTATTTGTAGGTATTCCTACAACTTCAGATCCTCAACCTAATGGTGTCGCGTTCTCTGTGTATTTAAAAACCTATGAAACCCATTTAACAAAACACCAAACAATCCTGTTTGACGGCATCTTGACGAACTTTGGAGTTCATTACAATCCACACACCGGGGCCTTTACAGCACCCGTACATGGGGTCTACGTTTTTACATGGAACCTGTACTGTAATAAAGAGGGATAACTGCATTCTGAAATTGCTGTAAATTCAAACCAGATAGGTAGTATGTACACTTCCTGTCAAGGTACAATAAGCCTCCAGACTACTACAGGTATCATCGTTGCTGAAATAAAGAAGGACGATATAGTCTAAGTTCGAAGGCATCCTAGTAGTGCTCATTCCGGGAGTCTTTACAGCCACACAAATTGTCAACATTTAGTGGATGGTTTTTATTTTAAACAGTGTCAAAAGATATTCAAGTTAAATGAATAAAAGATTTATGATGTTATCGAGGTCCGTGTTTGCTCTCCTAGCTCCCATTTTGATATGTTTAATGGACTATAAGCTCGAACACTGTTCGTTTTCTCCATATATATATTTACTGTCTACCAATTTAGTCTGCTCGTATTTAAGCTCCTGTTGTTACCATTATGACACTTCTGTATCTTATGAATAGGCCAATCTGTCTTAAATCTTGGACCGACCCTCCTGTGCCAAGACGTCATTGCGCCGATATTTCAATGTACCAAGGTGTGCTGGGGCCAAAATGTGTGACATTCATTTAAAGCCGATTGATAAAATAAACATCAAATTCTCCGAGGGCACATTTTGTTGGTTGCTTGAATATTAAGTTGAAAAGGTTCGTTATTTCTTGTATTGGTACATATCTAGTCATCCGTGTAGTGCAGTGGCTAGAGCGTCTGCTCTAGAGCCGCGAAGTCTTGCGTCACGGGTTTGCATCTATTGCTGGGCCAGGACACCTGTCCTTCGAATGCACAGAGACCATAGAAATTGAGGTACCTTGGTAGATGTTGACACGCAAAAGATGCCTCATTGCTCAATGGCACTCAGTTCCGATTATAGCTACAGATTTGTAGCCCTCCACTGGTGATGATAGCGTCTCCATATGCGGGGAAAATTTCGAGTATGACGTTAAACTTCAAGCTAAGAAACAAATCTAGGAAAGGATATATAACTATGATAATAATGCTTGGAGGATGAAAAGTGTATTGGAAATTTCTTGGAATTTTGAGTCACCATGTAATCTAACGATTTTATGATATAAAATAATTATACAAAGCATTACAACAATATTTTTTTTTAATTTATCTTATAATTAAAATTAAGACAAAAGAGCATACACACTTCTCTTTAAATTATTTTTTACTTCTCTACTCTAGGATAAGTGTGTAAACGATTAAAAAGGCATATTCAAGAGTAGTTGTCTAAGATTCAAAGAAATAGCAGGAACTATACATGGTATGCAGGGGTTGTTTGTCTTCCATTGCTGTATTAACCGACTTTAGAGCATTTTCATGAAAATTACAACATGTGTTTGTGTCCGAAAATAATAAATAATTAGATTAAATATTATTCATATTTATATAAAAAAAATAATTAATTATGTACTTAAATCGCTAATTTCCATTACATTTAAGTATGAAGGTTTAATTAATATAAGAAAAAGTGCAATACTCAAAAGATGAATAAAGAAAATGCATTTTGTAGAACATTGTCAATTCAAATTCATATATGGAATTCCACTGACGATAAAAAAGTTGATTAAACAAGAATGTCAGCAGTCTTGTTCAAAGTCATCATTTCATAAGTTCTATGGTCGATACATTTACATTGTTAGCGTAAACAATTTATCATTGAGTTAAATGCTGACTGAAGTTTTTCATGCTTATTGTTAGTCCATTATTTATAAACTGATTTGACGACGGATTTGTTACCTTATTCTCGACCACGACAAGGAGCACACGGCGGGTGTGACTGTTTGGCACGGGATGCTAACTCCTCCATGGTACCTGATCCCACCTCTGATGTTTTGGAGGTCCGTGTTTGCTCTGCTCCTATTTTGTTTTTTTTTTACTTCTGAGCTTGAATACTGTTTGTTATCGCCATTTGTTTCATACTTTATCAAATCAATGCCGAGATCAACGACAGAAGTGTAATTTTAAGTATCAAATATTTCTTCCAGTACTTCAAGTTGAAATCCCGTAAATCTGATATGTAATGTTACTTTGATGCATGAGAGATGACACATTGTAAGGTTATAAAGGGAACATAATGTTCAATGGCGACTTATTTATTGCTATAGCTTTATTTGTCTTTGAGTCTTTTCAGCAAAAGGAGTTGCGACCAATATTTGTTATAGAATCATTTATTTCGAAGACGCTGTGAAGAAAGTTCTTGAGTTGCAAGAAAAATAGACATGAAAATATCCTGCTGGGGATACTAAGGGAAGATATGAGCAAAAAAATAATGAAGCAAAAAAAAAAAAAAAACCCAAAGTGATGCCCAGAATATACAGATATAGGACTTAATACTATGAAAATACCTGATTTGAAGATTCATTAGATGTGATAAAAATAAGAATAATATTAATATAAAATTTGAAGTCTTTTATATATCTAAAGATATGGGGGAAATGCATGTGATATACATTGTATATAAAATAATAATGATTATAAAATAAATCCAGGAATCAGTTTCTGTTTCACCACATCTTATAATTTTAAAGACGCTATATCTGATCAATTGTTTCGTGATCACTTTATATTTGAGCTTTTTGTATTTTAAATATACCGCTTCGCGTCTCATTTGATCTGATGATCCGCGCCTGTCAACTCGACGTGATACGACCCTTCGGATCAAGTTTCTGTTATAATAATATATATTTATTTTCACAAAACGCGTTCAAAGTACATCGCAGTTTTCAGTTTAGACTGAAGAATGTGCTGCATATGACCCCCTCTCTTTTTGAAGTTAAATTTAAAAGTACACTTATCATTACTGTTCACTATTCAAGTCAAGCTGTCTTTATTTGGTGCCTATTAGATAAGACGTTAAGAGGTCATTTAGAGAAGAAAGGGAAGGTGTAATGGCGACTCTTTCTTCGCTACTGCTATTGGTTTCTTTGACAGCGATCGTCACGGCAAAGGAAGTTTTTACCAAAGACGGCGACCGAATCTCCCATTTGGAAGATGTGATAAAGACATTGCTAGAGATGCAAGAGAAGGAAAGACGGGAAAATGCTCTTCAAAATGAAAGGATATGGAATCTTGAGGAAACAATGACAAGATACGAGGAAGAGAGTAAGAAGTTAAAGACCGAAAATGAGAACCTGAAAAGTAAACTCAATCAGATGGAAATATCAGTTGGGAATATGGATGCCTATGTGAAGAGACTTCAAGGAGAAAACCTCAGTGTGATGAAAAAAGTTAAATCTATCGCTAAATCAATGAACAATATTCAATTAAGAATCCTGCATTGTAACAAACAAAAAATTGAAAATTCTATGCAGCCTGAAAAGTCGCTATCTTGGGAAGTCGAAGAATCAGAGGAATCGATAAAATTGACTGAGTCGAAAGTTAAGTCAAAATCATTGGGCTCAACTCGCAAACGGCTCTTGACAGGTAAATATTTTTGTAATATGCGAAAGATGTACATGTATTTATATTTTTAAAATACTAAAAAAATAACATTTGTCACGCAGTTGAAAGAGTGTCTGCTCTAAAGAAATGAGGTAAGGAGTTGATCCTTACGTCGCGGATTCGAATCCCACTTTAGGACGTGGAGACCGGTCCTTTGGACGAGACATATAAACTGAGCTCCCGTGTAGGTTCTGGCAATTTTTAAAAAAAAATCCCTTACTCCTCAATTACCCTAGTGATGATCATATATCAAAATTTGCAGCACTTTAAATAACTTATATAAAAATTATTCTAAACAATATCAACCAAAAAAATTAAATAAAGAGCAGAGTAGTAACGAAATATCATTTAATGGAAACATAAAAAAATTAAAATATGTTATTAAAAGAAAATATGTTATAAGAAGTTAGCAATAACATATGTACGTTATAAGAAGTTAGCAATAACATATCTCGTGTAGAGTCATCATTTTCGTAAATTCTATTGTCAAATTAAAACAATAACCTTGTCAGCAAACGCGATTTATCATTAAGTCTAATGCTCATTGACGTTTTTTCATTCTAATCTTTAATCTATTATTAAAACTGAATTGACGGA
>NW_026930439.1:0-42337 GCF_032062105.1 Saccostrea cuccullata | reverse complement strand
TAAACCTCGTTCACATCCTGTCCGTGGAAAATATAACTATTTTGGTCATAACACTTGTTCTTGTTGAATGTTATTTTTTAACTTGAAATCATGATCATATGGAAGACGACCCTATTACATAACAGTCGACTGAAACTGCTTAAAGCCGCTTAGTCCGATTCTAATCGCGAACAAATATATTCGTTTTTCTTCTTGAAAAATAATTGTCCATAAATTGTTTCAACTTTTTTCAAATTATATACTTAAAGTCTTTTTCTTTTAAAAGATATCAAAATTCAAAAGTTATATAATTTTTGTTAGGTCACACAAAAATAATCCTATGTTGATATCGTGTGAAATCGCTTTCGAAAAATTAAATTTATCGCTTATATCTCATTTTTCACAACAAAGTACTTATACCTGTACATGGACAATATTTTAGCCTCCTTTAAAAAAAAATATTTAAAAATATCTGATTTTTCTTTATTCTTTATGTAAGAATTTTTGTAATAAACTATTAAATCAATCTTTTAATTTATTTTCATATATTATCTATGTAATGACGTACTTTTATTGTGTAAGATAAGACGTGCCTGTTTCGGATTAAGCGGCTTTAACATTTTCTTTTCTTTTTTCTTTTTTTTCTTTTTTTTTTTTTTTTTGAGGCCGGGCTTAGTTATAGAATGTTTTGAATTTTACATAACAAAGTTAAGCGATATACAACTCAGAATTAACTGTACTACCTTTTCTTTATTCAGGGCAATGGATTCATTTAAAAATATTGACTTTTTAAATTGTAAAGTCACGTTTGTGAAAGGAACTTACACAAAAACAATTTATTTAATATAACATTATTCAGATTGAACGCTTCATTTATACGATCAAAGAAGAATAACGAGATTTTGTTTTTATTTAAGGCTGCTAGATAGCTAAAATAATATTATATTCATTTAAACTCGATTAAGTCAACGAGGAACCTTAGATCTGAAGAGCTATTTGCCAACTACATCTCATCGATAAATATGAATACATTCATACGAAATAATAAAAACAGAAAGTTTCTTTAAAATATCAGACTACCTCTTTAATGCATTTTAACTGACGTGTATCAGAAGTGAAAATGGAAAATAAAATGACAGAAAAAAAGTGTTCCAATGACATTCTCTGCAATATTAATTGATTTTCATTGTAAATAAATGTTGTTCGTCAGATTGACAGCAACTATCAACTTATGACTAAAAATTTTCAGAGTATCTATATATATTTTTATAATATACTAAAAGGAAAAAGAAACGGATAAGAACATAATCTGTGAAAATGTTTTGACTATGTGGCCGAAAATTATGAAAATTGGTCAGATGTGCATTTTGGTTACTTTGCACTTAAGTCGCTGGTCAAAACTATTCAACCATGAAATGTATGGCGTCACGCAGGGAAAGTGATAAAAAGTCAAAAACACGTGCACATTGATGATGACATTTTTTGGTGCCAAACGATGCATTAGAGTTGTAGACATCGTTTTTCCATCGTTGCAGTCAGTATAAATTTCTTGAAATCAAGGTATGGCTGACGGAAGTTACATTGGGTTTAGTAATTGAATTGCACAAGTGAATAAAAAGGCAACAACATGTTGCTGTGCAGTGTGTTTTTAACTTTTCAACCAAAAATGTTTTTTGGTTGTCAGACAGTAAATTAAATGGTTTCCAACCAATCATGACGGTGACGTTTGCGCGTAATAACGTCACATCAAGATAGGGCTTTTCTGCTTATACAGCAGACAATCATACTCATATTTTTGTCCCCCGCTTGAAAAGTGGGGGATATTAATTTGGGTCTGTCCGTCCATCCGTCTTTCTGTCTGTCTGTAACGCTTTCGTTTTCACACGATATCTCTATTTCGCAATGAAATTTTGCATAGCAACTCCTGATGGACTAAAAAAGAATCCTATGGATTTTGAGGTCAAAAGGTCAAAGGTCAAGGTCATAAACTCGCAAATTCTGTCTGTTATAACACTTTCGCTTCCGCGCGATATCTCGAGAACCCTTTGAGCTTTTGCAATGAAATTTCACAACTCCCTGTGGCCTAATGAAGAACCCTATTGAGTTTGAGGTTTAAAGGTCAAAGTTCAAGGTCGTAAATTTATACATTCTCTCTGTGTTTAACACTATCCTTACCGGGCGATATTTCAAGAGGAGTTTGAGCTTTTGCAAGGTAATTTTATACCCAAACTCCCTAGGAACTCTCTCACCCCTCTCAAGGTGTCCCGCCCCGTTTGTTTTATTAGTATTTATTGTATTACATGTCGCTATTTTTAGCACAGGGGCATGAGGAGAGTTATTACGTATAAAACAGGTTCTCGGCGGACTTTTTATTCATATTACATCTATGAAAACTGTTTAATAAAGGTTAATTAGACACCATGCATTGTGTAAAATTTTGACAATATCGGTCCCGGGTTCGATTCCCGGGCGATTAGTATTTCTTTTTTTCTCCGAAATACTTTTTTTCAACTAAATGATAGTATTCAGCATGTGAAATGAAAAAAAAATTTATTAGGTCTAGCTTGTACAAACTCATAAAATTATCATTACAGTGTGATCAATATTCAATATAAAAAGAATCTTCTATACACATAATTAAGAACTAGATGCTGTCATGAGACAGTTATACCCGCACTAAGGTGTTTGCCTCTAAATGCACACTTTTTCATATTGGGCTTTACCAAGGAAAAAGTCAATATAATTCAATAATTTACATAATACATGTATTCATCAAATTGAGCATAATATGCTCAGGTGACCATGCAGCGGCAGATCTGCAGCGTTATGGTTTTATATATTTGTCTTTGACCATAACGCTACAGATCCCCATATGCAAAAAAGGTGCAATTTACGGCGCAATATTTTTTGCGCACTTTTGGGCAGTTTTTCTCCACTTTCTAGCATTGGTCAATCAACTACCTTTCACTCCCTAATTTTAGACACATTCTGTAGCCAATATGTATATTTTGTCTACCCCCCCAGCCATTTATAGTCATCTCTACAGTCAATAAACTCGCTTGATGTGAATTTTCAGCAATCTAACAAATAATTTTAATCAAGCGAATTTATCACGTGTAGAGACGACTATATAAAGGATTGGAGATGGATAATGTACTGATTAGTTAAACAATGTGCCTAGAATTAGGGAGTGAAAGGTAGTAAATTAACCGATGCTGGAAAGTGAAGATCTCCCCAAAAGTGCGCAAAAAATATTGCGCCGTAAATTGCACCTTTATTGCATTACGGGATCTGTAGCTTTATGGTCAAAGAAAATATATAAAACCATAACACTACAGATATGCAGCTAGTGACCATGTGACCCATGGGACTCCATCTTATTGGTATTTCATATTCATAATTGATTACCAGTCGGGAAAAAACAACAGAATTAAATTAATAATGTAAATTAGGTTTGATAAAGGGGGGGGGTATAAATTTTTGGCACATACTGTATAAGTGGAAATTTTAGCGAAACGCAAATTTAGCGATTTCTACCTAAAATCTGTTATTTTATTTTTTAGCGAGAAGTAATTTTAGCGATTTTAAAATGCTAATTCAAGAAGCTTTTACAAATAATAAGCAATTAATTTTCAGCGGTATTCAATTTTAGCGATGTCAGCATCCTCGCTAATAATGCCAAAAATTAAATCCTCGCTAAAAATTCTACTTGTACGTAATTGGAAACTAGTTTTACCATTTGGCATTATCATTTTAGATTTCACTGCACGTGCAGTAGGCTACTATTGTGCATCATTGCATATATGTCAGTAGGAATTATTTCATTTTGTGTTTTAACTGGATTATATTTCATGAAGATGACAGGGCCTAAATAATGACAATCGGTAAGTACAAGTTTTGGTATAGATTTGGGTAAAATAGTCTGAAATGCAAACGGTTAGGTTCAAGTTTAAAGGATCAAAGGTCATCCGATGCTACAATAGACGAATTTCACATTCTGAAGAGTTATCCCCCGTTATCAACGTTACATTCAGTTACAAGATCCGGAATTTTTTTTCTGGGAGGGAGGTGGGGGGGGGGGGGGTCCAGACCAAAATTTCCTGAGAAGCAAAAAAAAAAAAGAAGAAGAAGAAGTTATGGTTGGGTCTGTTTTCTACGGTGGAGGGACACTGGCATCCAAAGTCATTTTTATTGACAAATGATCATGTGACTCCTAAATAGTAGGAAACTTTTTTCATTTGACTATACATAATTTTGTTACTTGTGTTATTATGTTATGTAAATTTAATGGTATAAAGGTTATGAACCCCTAGAGGTCATCCCCACTCTCCTAATGAGCTGGAAATGTTCACAATTTGAATATGACTGCATTAAATTAAATAAAAGTGCATCAATGATAAGATTACTTGACATTTTATTCATGAATTTGTGTCAACCTATGTTCCTAAAATTAGGAATGAAAATCATTCAGAGACGGACCACATTAAACTATTTGTATAAACATTTTTTTTAAATGTAAAAACAAATAGTAGTTTGCATACACGAACAAACAGGGGTCTGGGAAGGGGTGAGGGGAAGGATCGAGTTAATATTCCCAAATGAAAAAAAAGGGGGAAACAAAATACTATAAGAAACTACTTACAAAACACTGTGTTTTGAAAGTATTCCGATAGTATAGCAAATCACATGCAAATGAGCTAACAAAACACTATAACAAATTACTTTGAAAACACTCTAACAAACTACTTATGAAACACTCTAACAAACTACTTACAAAAGACTGTGTTTTGAAAGTATTCCGATAGTATAGCAAATCACATGTAAATGAGCTAACAAAACACTATAACAAATTACTTTGAAAACACTCTAACAAACTACTTATGAAACACTCTAATAAACTACTTACAAAAGACTGTGTTTTGAAAGTATTCCGATAGTATAGCAAATCACATGCAAATGAGGCTAACAAAACACTCTAACAAACTACTAACAAATCATAAGTAACAAATCATCAATAAACCACTAAATTTGAATTTTAAAATTATAATCCACATGCAAGTCTTTGAAAACATCTAAACACAACCTAAACACAATCTCATTTTGATACATTATAAACACTTCTTGTTTCACAGTATTTTGAATTCAAGGATTGACTTTTCCAATCACATACATTTTCACAGAATTTTCAAGTATTATAATTAATTCATACCCAAATGAAAAAGAAATCTAACAAAATACTTTTAAAATATCTTCAAAACCCTACCAAAACATACTTTTGTATTTTGTTTGTACGTTTTGAAAGTGTTGCATTTAACGAAACATCAATGCAACACTTTATAGGATTGGGATGGCATGGTATTTTGTTAATGTTTCATTAGAATGTTGGTGTTTTATTAATGTTTCTTTACACTCTGCAGAAAGAAATTGCATTTTGAAAGTATTTCGTTACACTTGTGTGCATCCAAGTAATATTTTGTTAGCATTTCATTTGATTAACAGACATGTTTAGGGTTGAATTATCTAAGAGTAGTAAAGACTTCCAAGAACAACTTATCTATTTACATCCTGTGTTAGACTAGTATTTGCGCCAATTTTCAAACCACCAGCACTATAGGTCAGAGAGAAACAAAGAGATTGGTGAAGGGACATGCAAAGTTTTAGATAATGTTATTGATCCCTGATTGGAAAAAGCAAAATCAGGATGAATCTGGATATAAAAGAGGTATTTATTATTGCATGTCATAAAGTTATAATTCTTTTTTACTGGAGTACAGTATAACCTTCAGTCTGTGAATGTGGATGTGTATATATGGCCTGTTTTTATTGGGTTTTGATTTATTTTAAGATTGTCCTCTAAGTCTGTCCATCTTATTGACAGCTAGTATGTGCATCTGTCACAATAAATTTAACCTTGGTCATAACTTTTGAATAATAAGAGATAGTGCTTTCATATTTCACATGTACATTACCACAAAACTTTCTAAATATACTATGATTACCTTTAAGTTTTACCTACTTTCCAAAACATAACATTTTAAATTGATCATTTTGAAAGAGAAAAGAAAGGGCATTCAAATTATACATGTTTATTACACATGTGAAAAGACTTTTCTAAATATATCATGACTTTTGACTCTGTGACCTTGACCTAGAAGTTTAACCTACTTTTCAAAAATATTATATTGTATAGATAACTTTTGAATCAAAAGAGATAGGACTTGCATATTTGACATGTACATTACCTGCAACAAAATGTTTGAGAGCATGCTATGATTTTTCCCCTTTGACCCAATTTTCAAAAATTGATATATGATAGGGGTGCACATTTGACACACAATCTGCCATAAATTATGGCATCCCATTCACTAAAACACAGAAAGCAGAGGACCACAATTCTTTGAATTTGCTTGTATAATCTTGATAGATGGAAACATCCTCATATAATGTAGATTCAAGTTTTTTATGCCACACCATGATTAGGAATACATGTATAGTTTTGTCATGTCCGTCCTCCACCCTTCCATCTGTCTTCACATGATGATACATACTGATGTAAGCTTTACAATGCTTCACTCTTTTTTACCTTGACCTTTCCTGTGACCTTGACCTCACTTTTCTAAATTTAATGTCTAGATCAGTTTTTAATAAACAATTCAAGATATATTTATCAAACTCCATATGCTGATACATACTGCTGAGAGGTATTAATACATCAACTTATTTTGACCTTGAATTTTCCTTTGACCTTGACCTTACTTTTTCAAAATATGTGTTTATCTAAGTTTTAAATAAACCATTAATTATAGTTTTATCAAACTTCATATGCTAATAGTAAATTCATACTGATGTAAGCTTGTCAACTGCAACAACATTTTGGCCCCAACCTTTCCTTTGACCTCTCTTTTTTTAGAAAAACTGTTAAGCTCTGTTTCATTAAATAATTCAAGATACTTTTATCAAACATAATATGCTAATATGTATTAGTGAAGCTACTAAACTGCATCAAAAACTTCACCTTGCACATTCCTGTGACCTTGACCTCTATCCTTTTTTATTTGTATTTCGCTTAGTGTTAAAGAAATCATTTAAGACATTTTTAAAACATCATTTTTCGACCCCCATTAGTCCCCCCGGGGCAAAATCAAAATTCCAAAACCTTACTGCACATCTACATGACACTACCAACCATCTGCCAAAAGATGATTAGGCTACTGTGTAAAATGTAAGAGGAGTTCAGGGAAGACGGGGCTTTTTGCATAAAAAACGTCCTTTTTCGACCCCCATTTGACCCCCCGGGGCAAAATCAAAATTCCGAAACCTTACTGCACATCTACATGACACCACCAACCATCTCCCAAAAGATGATTAGGCTACTGTGTAAAATGTAAGAGGAGTTCAGGGAAGAAAAATGTGACAGACGGACGGACGGACGGACATGAGTAACAACAATATACCCGAACTTTCTTTAGAAAGTGCGGGTATAATAAGCAATCAAATTTTTATATCTATATTGACATATTTTGTTTGCTTCAGTATACATGTATGCATTTAAAAATTCTACAAATTCAGTCAGGGGGATCCGACCCCCCCCCCCCCCCGACCCCCAAACTGGTTTACTTTTCCCTAAGCGGGGGACACAAATTCTCTGAATTAGTTTGTTCTCCCTGAATTAGTTTGTTCTCCCTGAAATTGACAGAAACCCTCTGCTCTAATTTGGACCGCGAGCTTGGAAACTTTAACGTCGATTTTACTCTCACATGCGTACGTATGCGTCGTATGCGTAATGGTTTTAGCATGTTCACACTGGGAAATGTAGCTTGTGTTTGTTGAGACTTTCTTACAAACATTCACTTGTACCAAACCAGCTGGATTCTGTAAATTCTATCATAAATAGAAAATTCTTGGGATTTATTGGGCGGGCAAAGGATCATTTCATTATAAATAGGGATCTGACCTTAGGACCGGGCCTGGTTTTTTCTCTACAAAAAGCTTGTCGATTTCCGTTCTGATTAATGGCATTAGGCTGAATACATTTAACAATTTGTTTTTCCTAAATCTTTTTTTAAGTGAGTAGAGGTAGAATGAACCATTTCATTCATTCTCTGAGTTTGTTAAATCCAAGTATAATAATTGATTATGTTATTTGTCTTTACTTGTCTTGCACATTGTCTACTGTCTCTGGAATTCTATTCTTTATGTCTAGGCTATTTGTCCGTGGATAAAATAAAACATGTCATTAATGTGTGCAAATTATATAGGCCTAAATGAAATCTAAGGGAGTACAGTTACTGATATATGTAGCAAAATCAATGGGATCAAATTCTAAGGAATATATACAATTGAAATTAATCGTAGTTCATTGCTGCCAAGAATATCTGTATCGAGTAATACAGAGTGAGTTATCCTTGTCCTTGGAGAAAGTGTGCTTATACTGAGGTTTGTTCCGCCTGCCTGACAACTGTACATTTGATTGTTACGATTTGATATCTCTTTAGTGTTCCTTATATCAAGAATGGGAATGCAAAAAAGGATAAATAATTGAAGGAAAATACACAAGTCTATATTAAAAAAAAATAAAACGGTCTTTGAAAAGGCGAAATTTAAAACTTTAAAAGTGTGATACCATGTGGATTCGAACCCCCGACTTTAAAAAGAAAGTTTCCACGGTGTAAAAAGTCAGCGCATATATCAAGCTAGTCTGACTATATATGCATGAAGGTATATAAATTTGAAGCAGGGTATCAAAATCAGATTACCTCATTTTTTGTAGGTTTTTTGTGAAATTCAACCCTAGGACAGGGGTGCCCCTAAAAGAATCCTATCTTAAATTATTCTTTACATTCCAACCTATCAAAATATCACATTTTTATTTAGGGACAGGCTTGCGCTGAAGGGCTTCTACGCCAAAATCCATGCAAAAATCAACGCTTTAACGGACAAAATGGTGTTTCAGCCAACTTTGGAGGTTTACTGTAAAGTTGTAAATAATGAATCTTAGATATAAAATACAAATTAAAAAAATTTAGACATATATACGGTAGAAAACAGCAAATAAAGATTACTTCTTAAATGTCACCTTTTCCGGGAAATTGTTCTCTCCTACAGGTCAATTCTGTTGTCATAGTGAATACATCCTTTGCTGGATTTAGAATGTTACAGTTACTCTCAACCCTTAGAACTACCATCGGAAGGGTTGAATAATAATCCTATGAGAAAGATAAATGCTCTGGTGAACTCAGTGCACAGGAGAATCAACGCTGTTACTGATGCGCAAGGGAGATGATGAGAATTATTTTAATTTTGGGGGGTATCAACATATCTATTTCAATAACCAATGAATTATCAGTCAAAGTCACACAAGATTTTGGTCACTTTTTGATTAAAGATGAATTAAAAATATTTGATAACAATATTGGAAAACATATTCGAAATAATAGTTTTGATTTAATTCAAAAGTTTTACTATGTCTTTCTTTATCCTTTCAGTATATTTATGAACTTAACACGATATTTGAAGCATAACATATAAGTTTTGAACTGAGTAATTGTGTTTTTTCCCTGAAGTCAGAAAGTGTCAGTAACATTTCTTTATCTTATGTCGTGTAATTTGTCTAATCTTGAGACGTACCAAAAAGGAAATAAACAAAACTCAATTAATATCTATTATATTTCTTTATTCAAAGATATACCGGGTACTTTGTACATAAATTTAAAAAAAAATTGTTCGTTATTATATAACTTTCTGATGAAGGATATCGGTTAGAAAATTTGGAATCAGTTAGTCGTAAGAATCAATTCAAAACTATAATATTCATCAGTTGTTGTTTTCCAAAATTCAGTTAAAACTTTATTTATAGATAATATGGCTGTTTGGATATGAGATCAGGGGAGAGGGGTATTGATCAGTTTGCAAAGTGTGTGTTAACTGTTTTAACTGATGTTACTGCCGAGTCTATTCTTTTTCGATTGCCATTCTTAATTTCTTTATTTTAAGTGCCGCTTATTTTCCTGGTCTATATTGTCCATTACAGGAACGGGTGTCCCAGTCACATCCGTACTTTGATTTTGTGCAGGCATTTTGAGTGTACCAACAATTTCTATTAGATCTTATGATACACTGGTTATTTGACTGGGCTGGACACTCACTTCCACTGAATACGCAGTCAACAATCTGAAAAATATTAATTCATTATTATCATTAAATGTTAGCAATCAATCTTTTAAGTATGTAGGCATATCATAGCCATTTTAAATTTCATTTAAAACATTATCAATGCTTGCAGTATCTATTACCGATTAATCTCATTATTCCCCTACTGTCATCTTTTTGTTACGTTGTTTCATGTAAAATAAATCTCATTTGTTGTTGGGAGAGTAACTGTAATTTTAAACAAAGTCCCTGGTGACTGAAACCTTTTTTTCTTTTTTAAAGATGAAATTTCCATGTTTTAAATTGTGGGACAAATAATGTTGATCACTTTTAGTTAGAACTTCACTTAGAAGTATTACACTTTTAATTACTGTTCAATATACAGGTTTTTGTCAAATATTTTTCTTCGCAAATTATTTAAAATGAGAGTAAAAATAAGACGTTACTTTGATCAGAAAACAGCTAATTAAAAATAAATAAATAAATAAAAATTCCTCTCTGAAAGAAGAAATCTAAACCCAAAAAAAATTATTACTTACCTTGCAGCCACAGTTTCTTTTGTATATTCCGCGTTCAAAAGCTTTTCGTTGATATTTTGATAGAGATTTATAACGATGAGTGAAAGCACATAAATTTGTAGTCCAAACACCTCTTCGTATGCCACCTAAAAAGAAAGACAAACGTAAACTTTCCATCGTCAACTTCCCTTACTAACTCAACATTATACGAGGTAAATTATCGACAAAAAAGTTGATGAAACAAGAATAGCAGCAGTTTCATTTAAAGTCATCATTTCGTAAGTAATTTGGTCGATACAATTACATTGTCAGCAAATAGAATTTATCATTAAGTCAAATGCTTGCTGTGGTTTTTTCATACTTATTGGTATTCCATTATTTACACATTGAATTGACGACGAATTTTCCCGTTTGTTCCCGATCATGACAAGGAGCACACGTCGGGTGTGACCGGTCGGCAGGGGATGGTCAATTCTCCTTGGCACCTGATCCAACCTCTGATGTTTTGGAGGTCTGTGTTTGCTATGCTCCCACTTTGAATTGTTTATTGACTTTTGATCTTGAATGCTTGTCGTTATCTCCATATTTTTCATAGATCAATAAAAACATTTAGCCATATGATGCTGTCTGTACTCTAAAAACCTCCTCTAATGCCTCACAAAAAGATAGTTTTATGAATACTGTTTAGAACACATTAAAGGTGCATAGACACAGATTTAAGTTATTTTATGTATAATATCACGACTTATATATTGTAATAGCTTTTCACACGAAAATATGTTAAAAATCTTATTTCATCTAAAAGTTATTGAAACTTCAAATTTTTAGATGGGTTTGATTGACACGTCCTTGCACTTTCAGTTTTAATTTTATTTTTAATATTGTGTATTACTGAAAAATATTGAAAATATATTTCAGAAAATTCAGATTAAAATGTTCGTAAGCAAAACAAACGCAAAGTATATTGACAGTCCGTGCAATTAAGGTGATCAGACTTTAACAATTGAACACACCTGGTGAATCGTAAACATTAACAATAACAGCTCGTGCCCTGTTTACAAAAACTGTGTACGGGTGTGTTCAATTTGCTAAACTCTGTACATAACGCTAAGCGAGGATTGACGATACCTGTAAAGGGGTTTTGCTTTCGGACATTTCTATTCTGAATATAATTATTTTTCTGTATTGAAGTTTTAATATTTAAAAAAAGACAAGAAGAGAAAAAAGTTTATTTTTTCATAGTGTCTAATGCTATTTTTTTTTCTTGAAATTGTGGCAATAAATAAAATAAAATTAAATAATGCAGTAATGTAAATTTTCTATTTAAAAATACAAATCGTGTGATCAACAATTTATTTAGAAGGTTTCCTTATATACTTAATCGAATTTAATTAAAACAATATAAATTTGTTTTGATAACAGTACTAATATCAGTATATTTTCTATCTTGAATTTACATGCATGTTTAAATAATAGATAAAACAAACACACAAATAATACGTTGTATTTCCATTAGTGAACTCTTCAGAATTAGAGGCGCGTTTGGTCGTTTGACTGGGACAGCATGACATTGCGGATAATACAAAACATGCTAGTCTCAATCCAATTTTAAATGTTAAGTGCATTTGTCATTCTAACTAATGAATAGAATAACTAAAAGACGTGTGTAAAAGAGCGAAAACCCTAACTTTATCGTCCATTAATAAAAAATACGATATTTCCGAGGTATGTGTATTGTCTTTAAATGTACCATTACGATAAATAGATACATACGATCACCAATAGATGTAAATTAATATCCTTGTCATCTGTACTCTTGATTTACATAAAGTCCACAACAATAAGATATTTCATATGCAATTTGTTAAGATTTGTTCATCGATATTCAACATGTTGTTTACATGTTTATATAACGTTTGTCCCAGAAATCCCGCGAGATTTGTACATTCTCCGACTTTTTCACAAAAGAGCGCACTAAGAACTTTAACTCTTCAATAGTGGAAATAGAACGTATTGAGAACATTCTGTGGGACTATATTATTTAAAAAAAAACTACCTGCAATGATGTAAGTCTTATTCAATTCAAAGTAAGAACCACAAGCAGCACTGTTAGAGGCGGTGTATATTGATCTTCTTCCCAGGTTTGGGCCGTAACCGTTCTGTGGAAGTAAAAATCATTATTATAAAATGCTGAAAATCAATCTTTATCAGGTAATCTTTTTGTAAATACACTTAAAATTAGATTTAAGACAGGCACAAAAGTAGAAAAACAGTTTAAAAAGTACTTTGTAATCCTCAAGAATATTGACTTCATATTTCACTTCTTGTCCAAATTCGTTGTTACCCAGTTTTCTAGCCAAGACTTTTGCCTTGACAACTATAAAAAGGAGAGGAAAAATGCAAGAAATTAAAAGCACAAAATTTAACTATTAAATTTATTTGTATAAAATTATTTGCACAGTAGTTATTGTGATAACTATGAATTTTAAATGTAACAAAACTCATAAAATTTAAATATATAGATACACCATATAAAAATTTGATGTAAAAGCTTGTACAAAATTAATTAAAAATTAAAAGGCAATTATGGTAAGAGTATAGAACACTTGTCTTACCAAAGCCAGCGTTACAGAACTGTACTTGAGGATGCTGAGGCAAACAAGTACATGCCATGGAATAGGTAAAACAGGCAACAAATATCAGAGATAAAACGATAGTATGCATGATCGTGTCTCGTGAAATACTGAGATTTCTAAGTTCTTGTGAATATATATACGACTTTAACGCGAATTTTCAAAAAACCACAGTCATAAAAAATAAAAAATTTAAAAAAATCTTACATCTTAATAGAATTAACAAATTGCGCAAAAAAGAATTTCGTAAAAAGGAAAATTCCACTAAGTAATTGACAATTTATTAAAATATTCAGTTTGTTTACATGAATTCGTGAACTCAGCATATGGGATTTTAAAGTATTCAGATAGGGGAATCTATAAAGTTTCATTTTTCCCCTAAAAAAAATTAAACATTGCATTACAGCTAGAAAAAAAAACAATTTTGCAAGGTTTCAATTTTCTTAAATTTATTCAGAGTTAGGAACTCTTATTATATAATTGTCATAATAAAAACACAATAGATTTGTTTTTATTATTTACTACTAAAATATGTGCACTTTTATAATCAAACGTGATGTACTGCACAAGGTAAATCTGTAGATCTACCTTGAGGCTAAATGAAATGATAATTACGTTACATTCGGGATTCCCCTCAATATCTATTTTGAAATAATTAATTGAAATCTGCGAAGAAAAAAATAAGAAGTTAAATCCTTCGTCTGAGTATTTGTTAAAGTGGATGTTTATTGTCTATTTGTGACACACACTCTTATTCAATTGTTTTTATCTTTTACCTGCTCAACATTTTGTTTATATTTATCACCCCGGAAAGCAAAGTGATATTAAATTTCATTGTCTGATTGTCTGTCAGTCTGTCTGGTTGTCACAAAAAACTTTAAACTTAGTCATAACTTTTGAATGATATGATAAACTTCTAGCTTTCATATTTCACACGCACGTTACCTGTGACAAGACCTTTAAATTTCCTGACTCTGTGACCTTGAACATGATGTTTGACATACTTTTCAAGAATTTAACATTACATAAATATGGTCACAAGTTTTGAAAGGAAAAAGCAAGGCTTTCATATTACACATGTATATTACCTTTGCCAAGACCTAAATATACCATGATTTTTTACCCTGTGGCCTAATGCTTGAATTTTAACATACTTTTCAAACATGTTATATTTCCTTATACCTTTTCATCGAGAGTAATTGGACTTTCATATTTGACATGAGCATTACCTGTGACAAGAAGTGTCCGTGCATGCTATGATATTTTGTCATCTTAACCTTGATCTTCAAGTTAAACCTAATTTTTGAATACTTTGCTGATTACTTTTGAATGGCACTACGCAGTATGCCATAGATAATGACATCCCATCCTAAATGACACCAAAAGCGGGGGATCACACTTTTTGAGTATGTTTGTTGTGACTTTTATTCGAATGTCATTATGAAGCTGTTAAATAATCCTCATGATCAGTGTATAATTAAGCTTCGTTCACATCCAGTGCTTGAAAAATTCCAAACTGTCATATCACTTGTGTTCTTGAAATCATGATCCTGTCAAAAAGACCTTTTTATGTTTTAACTCATTTAAAATACAACACACTCCAAAATATTTTCTTTTCATAGTATTTTTTAATTAACCCGCATAAAATACCATCCCTTAATGTTTATTTCATTTCATTTCATATACAATAAATTGTATTTTAGATCAAAGCGCAATTTTTTTTATATTTTGAATTTTACAGTTATATAACAAAGGTACAGGTAATATGAATATTGTTACAACAATAAATAAACAAAAAAAAATAATTTTTTACAATGAAAATTAAAATTTAAAATGTAGGAGATGTTTATTTTCTTCCCTTTATTCACTTTTCCACAGTCTTGATATAAATCCGCGTGTAAGTATAGAATATTGAAAAGAATTGTTCCATGCATAAATATTATTGCGGAAAATCGTTTGATTTTAACAATGTCGGTTCGCATTTCCTCGAATCAAAACAAAACGTAGCAATTATATCAAAGTGCGATTTGATATAAATTGAAACAGATGAAGAGTAATTTTGATATTTTGAAAATGTGGAAATACAGAATTTTCATTTTAACTTTAGGTTTATCATTAAATATATAGAGGGAAATTTTTTTGAAATAATGACTTACAATTATTCTTTATATCACAAGAGAGTGATAAATTTTTTAATGAATAAAATTAAAGAAATAAAATTAAAAATTTATTTACAGGTTTCATGGATATGGAATGCTTAACGCAACATAGTAATTTTTTCCTGATACATATAAAAAGAGTAGTCAATATTTATTCTGCCCATACCTTCGGGATTCAAATTATATTTGCACTGTAAGTCTGGGGGTGATAGGGGTATTCAAAAATTGCCTAAAAATCTACATTTAAATAAGCTTTACATATAAGAACTTTTAAATTTGTTAGTTAATATATTTTTGAAGCAAAAGCAATATTCCAATTGAATTTTTTAATGTGTATTTGTAGATTCATATAACAAAGTAGGGTCACATTTTATTGAGAAAGGGGGAGGGGGTAATTTTTCCGCTATTAAATCAAAACTTGTGATATTAAATTATTAACATTGCCAAAATTAACGACAGGTTTTTTCACAAAAAAATTTTGAATTTGAAAATACGCAATTTTCAAGGCTTAGATCATTCATAGTTTTTCAGTTTAAGGCCTTTAAAAATTATTTTGATGATATGTATATCAAAAAGATGACTATGTTTTTGTGTTAAATGGTTAAAGGAATAAGCCAATGAAATTTGACATTTATATCAAAAAATCAAGGTTTAAGTAGTTCATTGATTAAAACTTTTCTCTCCTTGTAAACAACTAAAGGGTGGTAACTTTTGATGTTCTGGTGCATACGTAAGGTCCAAATATACAAAAATAACGAAAATTAAACGACAGGAATTTTTTGGGGTAGGTGTGTTGTACATCCTTAAATTCCAAAATATTTTCTTTTCATAGGCATGACCAAGATGAGCAAATATTTTGAATTTTACATTACAAAGGTACAGGTAAAGGTTACATTATTAGAATTAAAATGTTTGATAGAAATATAAATATTAACTATTTAATTGTTATACAATTATAACTGAATTATATAAAAAGTTTATCATTAAAATATAGAGGGAAATTTTTCAAACTTTTTAAAGATGATTAGAAATATTATTTATTTACAGTCGGATAAGTCAATAGGTATCTAATGACTTTTAGCGGTTTGTCGCAAACTTAAGGTCACATTCTTCTTGTGATAAAAATTAACATTGCCAAACCTTAGTTCGAAAGAAATCTTGCCATCCAAAATGGCTAGAATTTCGATGTTCTCGAACTTTTGTCTTACACGGTTAGAAATATTTCTGAATAAAAAAATATAGAAACTTTTTTCACGCAATAAATATAAACTTTTTTCAATGGGTGGTACTGTAGTTCTCTAGTCGTAGAGGACATTTCTTTTAGACCAGCGAGCTACAGATATGCAGGTACAAAACATTATATATAAAGAACATTTTTCCGACTTTTAATTATCATCACATATAAATACAATCATGCAAAATAAAAGCAATCTTTAATGTCAACATCAAAATATTTGCGTGTACAATCAGTTTGTTTTTAAACAAAATAAATTTGCAAATGACCAAGGACAAGGTAAGTAAATTTACGAGTTCCATTTTTATAAAAAAGCAGCTGTCTATAATATCAAAAACTAATAGAAGACATAAGTCGAGTAAATCAACAAGAAACATTAGATCTGAAGAACAATTATCCGACTTCAAATTATCATCACGTTTTTCTATCGTCAACTTCCCTTACTTAGGCAGCAGTATACCCTCATCACCTGTATACGGAGTATATATATCTCAGTTGATTCGTTACGCAAGAGCATACTCTACGTATGAACAATTTCTAAAACGAGATAAATTATTGACAAGCAAGTTGATGAAACGGTAATATCAGCAGTCTCTTTAAGTCATCATTTCGTAAGTTTTATGGTCTTGTCAGCAAAAACAATTTATCATTGAGTCAAATGCTGACTGACTTTTTTCATTCCAATTGTTAGTCCATTATTTATACACTGAATTGACGACAGATTTTTCCGTAATTTCCTGACCATGACAAGGAGCACACGGCGGGAGTGACCGGTCAGCAGTGGATGCTCACTTCTCCATGGCACCTGATCCCACCTCTGATGGTTTGGAGGTCCGTGTTTGCTCTGCTCCTGTTTTGTATTGTTTAATGGACTTTGAGATTGAATATAGTTCGTTATATCCATATCCTTCTCCCTACGTACAAATACCATCATACAAAATAAAAAAAAAATAGTTCTTTAAAATACCATACTACTAAAACAATGAAATACCTCAATCTAGGAGGTAATTATAAACAAAGAAGTTGCTTAAACAGAATATCAGCAGTCTCGTTTAAATTTATCATTTAGTCAAATGCTGACTGACATTTTTCATACCAATTGTTAGGCCATTATATACACACAAAATTGTCGATGAGTTTTCCCGTTTTTTCAGATCATGACAAGGAGCACATAGTAATTGTGACCGGTCGGCAGGGGATGCTAACTCTTCCATGGAATCTGATCCCACCTCTGATTTTTTGCAGGTTCATGTTTGCACTGCTCTTATTTTGTATTGCTAAATGGACTTTTGAGCTTGAATACTGTTTGTTATATCCTTATATTTTATTCTAGAAGATTCTGGTCGAGAATTTAATAGCAATCAGGTAGAATACTCAACCAATCGTTGGGAATTTTAAAGGTCAGGCAGAATATTGAACCGACCATTCCTTGTTGGGTAGTCTACAGAGCAGGCAGAATATCAACACCGAATGATTGTATATTTTCTATCAATAGTTGATTGAAATATAATTAATGAAAATGGTCTAGAAGAATGACTTTCCAAATACCGTATAAGCAGAATTCTTAGCGAGGAAATTTTGGCATTGTTAGCGAAGGTACAAAGATCGCCTAAATTAAATATCGCTAAAAATAAATTGCGATTTATTTGAAAAAGCTTCTTTAGTGAGATTTTTAAATTCGATAAAATCGCATCTCGCTAAAAATAAAATACCAATTTTTAAGGACATCGTCAATTTGCTTCTCGCTAAAGAACAAGGAATGGTTTCTGACAAATCCTGCCCTGTGATTTTCTAAAAAATAAAATCTGGTGTAAAAGATGAAAACTAATGCTTTCTGAATCATTGAAATTCCATGCAGAAAATCATACAAATCATTTTTCTCACATGTGTTTTTAAATGCTAATTGTGACGTCATAAACATGTGCATTTTCCATGTTTCCAATTTTCAATGGAATTTTCTATCAGAAAATATTGTCCACAGGCATCGCCCACAAAGATTTTGAGATATGTTATTTTTTATTGACTTTTGCATAACATATCAAAATATTAAAGTGGGCAACGGCTGTGGACATTATTTTCTAAAGGAAAATTACCCTTGAAAATGGCTAATTTGAGGCTTTTTCTGTTAAAAATACAAAAAAAGCATCACATTTATGACGCCATATTTGCAGAATGGTAATTCTTTGTGCCTTATTCTTTCCTGATTTATCAAAATCATATACTTAACTAATATTTAAGGCAGTTTGAAAACTTTTTGATGACATTACATTTTAGGGCACAATAAAGCTAAATCCATACCTTCTTCTTTCCATTTATACGGTATCTCCTTCAGCGTATGTCACAGGAAAATATGCTTTATACAGTATACAGCTACAGTATGTGTCGATCACATTTAAGACAGACTTAGAAATGACAGAAAAGCTAGTGTTCCAATAGCACTATCTGCGATATTCAGTGATCTTCAATGTAAATACTAGTTCTTCAGATGGAAAGCAATCACACAAAAATGACAAAATATTATTCAGAATAGTATACAAACGTATCTATTGTTATTATTTTAATGTACTTAAAACAATTTTCTTTAAGAGTAAAATATAAGTTTTGAAGTTTGTAATTTTGTTTTTTCTTTAAGTGAGAAAATATCAGTGTCATTACTTTATTTAATGTCATTAAATTTCTCTAAACTTTTTTTTACTTTAAATATAATTCGAATTCGTGATTGGGCATGACAATGGGTTAATCATGCTTTCTAGTGAGTGTAATGAAAAAAAACCCCTTAATTGATAATTATCTTGATATTTTATTTGTTATGAACATGAATTTGTCTTTCTACACCAAGGAAAAAAATAGTTAAATGTTTTAATATCTAACATACTAAAGATATTAAAAATACCTATGAAGAAGAATTATTGAGTATTGATTTACTTTTTTAAGATTAAGCCATTACAGGAAACAGTTTTTTTCTGAAGCGTACCTAAATTTGATAAATAAAACCAAACTGTCGATATATATCAAATACATTACTTTATTTTTTAAAAGTACATAAATCAAAGCATTGCATCCAAGTCTTTTGTAATCATATAAATTACTGATAAAAGTCTGCTCAGTCATGTCGCCATCGATCATCTGGTTACTCAGCTGGGATGATGATTATCGGTTAGAAAATTGGAAAAAAAAAACAACTTAAAAGCTTTCATTTTTCAAAATTCACTTTATGTTTCTTTTTAGATAATGAGGCTGTTTGGATTAAAACCAGGGGAAGGAAAATTGACAGCATTTTTCATTGTTTTACTTCATGTTACTGTCAAGCCTATTCTGTATTCGATCGCCATCACTTTTTCATTTGAGTAATTGACATTTATCATCCTCCTTTATATGACCCACGGCAAGAACGGGTGTCCCAGTCACATCCGTACCTTGATTGTGTACAAGCATTATGAGCGTACCAGCAATTCCTATTTAATCTTATGAAACACTGGTTGTGTAGCTGGAATAAACACTTTCTTTCACCGAATACGCCAGTGCAGTCAACAACCTGAAAAATAATATGAAAACTAATATATTTTTTAAAGTATGTTTGCATATCAGAATCGTATGAAATATAATTTAAAAACATCAATGTTTGCAATGTCTGTTACAGATTTAAAACCTCATTATTTTTTAATTTCATCATTTTGTATGTTGTTACTTCTATTTAGTAAAATTTAGAATATAAGTAATCTTTTAATTACAGTTAATATATTTACACTTTTATATTAAGAGTTTTTATCTCAACTTATTTAATATGGAAGCAAAAATTGGTTGTACAACACCTAATATATAACAAAAATCGCTTTGCCTTAAAAAGAAAATATCTAAAAAATATATCATGTTTACCTACATTGCAGACACAATTTCTCTTGTATATTCCACGTTTAAAGGCTTCTCTTTGAAATTTTGAGATAGATTTATACAAATAATAAAGAGCACAGAAATTTGTAGTCCAAACCCCTCTTCTTGGAATGCTTCCTAAGTAGAAAAAAGATCAATATCATTTAGATCAAATAAACCTGTAGTTAAACTCCACTTCGTATGCCTCCCAATTATGAATAACAAAATCATAGCAAGGAAGATAAAGGTTTCATGAATATACATGATTGTTCTTGATAATGTGGCAGCATGATTGAATAATGCAGTTTTGCTTCTTTAGTTACAACGGTATAAGCTTTCTTTTCTTTTCTTTTTTAACAAACAGTTTTAATCATGAGATCAACAATTTATTAACGAAAGTTTCCTTAAACAATTATTTTTCTGATGAAATGAAAATAATGAAGTTTTGTTTTAAAAACAGTAACAGTCTATTTCCTTTTATTTTATCTATTCTTTTTCACGAATAGGAAATGTACATGAGTATGGTATAATTGATATACATATATTAAAAAAAGGGGGTGATCATGGTATAAGAAATGAACTGTAAAACATAAATTTCATAAGAAAGATTGAATTAACGTTATAACTCCAAAACCTCTTATGTTTTGCAGGTCCGTGTTTGCACCGGTCCTAATTTTATTGTTTAATGATGTTTGAGCCTGAATAATGTTCATAAATTCCATATTTTTCATCATAAATAAATATATATTGCAGATACCTAAGGTAAGGGATAGCCGATGAAAGCCAGTGTGGCTTATTTTCAATTGGTAACTTTTAGTAACTTATAACTTGTTGACATAATGATACACACAATATACTTTCTGCAAATAAAATGACATATCTCTCTAACTAGAATTTACATAGAATTTACATGTCCTTTTAGATAAAAAAAAACAGGCATAAAAACAAGCAAAACTTTATGTCATGAAATTTCATAATTTTGTCATGATCCCAGCATTCAGCAATGTCCAGCTTACTTCACGCTCATAACTGTTTTTATATCAGTCTATGAAACTCCTTTTTAAATAAACTTACCCGCTATGATGTAAGTCTGATTCAATTCAAAGTAAGATCCACAGGCAGCACTGTTAGAGGCAGTGTATATTGATCTTCTTCCCAGGTTTGGACCGTAACTGTTCTGTAAAAGTGATATATAGATCAAATGTATACCTTTAAACCTAAAATATATACAAGAAATATTTTAACAACATTGACATTTGTGATTACGGTATGATAAACACGTAACCTAAGCCAGAGTTACAGAATTTTACTTGAGGGTTCTGAGGGAAACATGTACATGCCATAGAGAAGGCAAAACAGGTTACAAATACAAAAGATAAAACGAACAATATCTTGATAGTTTCTCGCGTAATATTGGGATTTCAAAGCCCTTGCTTATTTATATAGGATTCCAGAGCAAAATTTCAAAAAAAAAATCTACAGCTATACATCAATAGATTAAAATTTGATTTCTTATAGAATTAACATATTGTGCAAAAGAATTTTGACGTAAAAAGAAAAGTCCCACTAAATAAGTGACGATTCATTAAAATATTCAGTTTGTTTACACGACCTCATGTGTATTGTATTCAGAATTTGACATGTTAGAGGATAAAAGTATAGAAATCTATAACAACTTAAATTTTGCAAAAAATGAAACACTCCTTGTCAACTGAAAACAAAATCAAGGTTTCAATTATCTTTAGTTTGATTAGGGTTAGACAACCTTTTCAATACAATTGTCATTAACAGATTAAAAACAAACTCTTCTGATTTACCTGTTTATATATACGCACTTTCATAATCAAACGTTAAGAAGTGCATAAGGTAAATTTTTAGTACTGCCTGGAGGCTAAATGATAATAACATTACGTTTGGGATTCCCTCAATATATGCTTTGAAAGAATTAATTGGTACATGTATTTACGAAGAAAAAATACAAAGGAAAGTCCATTGCCTGTACTTTGATGTTTAAATTTTCTCTAAACTTAAAATATCTGTGCCATGAATGTGGTTTGATTTCTTTAATAGTAAAGAGAAATTTCTTGATATTTTTTGTCAACTGTATTTTTGACCCAACGCGCTTATTCATTTGTTTACATTTTAATTCACACCTGCATATTTCTGATAGAAAAGCAGCCTTACAAAATAGATTTGTGAAAAGTGTGAATTTTATTTAAATGTAAATATAAAGCTGGTCAGAGTATCTTCATCATCAGTGTATATTTAAACCTCGTCCAAGTCCATTCCGTGGAAAATATTACAATTCCATTTAGGTCATAACACCTGTGTTTGTTAAATGTTATTTTTTATCTTGAAATCATGATCAAACGGAAAACTATCCTTTTACATAACGGTCCATTTAAACTGCTTAATATTTTCTTTTTTGAGGCTGGGCATAGTTATAGATTTTTTTTTAAATTTTACATAACGAAGTTAAGGGATACAAAATCAAAATTAAATTTACTACCTTGTCTTTATTAACGATAATGAAATCATTTAAAAATATTGACTAATTTAATTGTCAATTTACAATTTTAAAGGAACTATCACAAAAACAATTTATTATTACGTTATTCAGATTGCACGCTTATTTATACGACTAAAATAGACCATATATATATTAGGGATTTTTTTAATTTATTTTTATTTATATTATAGATTCTTAAATATTAAATAGATTTCATATATCAGGAGTATATATATTTTTGATTTCCTGAGGGTTTTTCACAAGATCCTTAAAATACAATAACAAAAAATTCTAAAATCCCCAGTAATGTCACAGTGTCCATATCTTTTATATTTGGCGTCATATTATTAAATATTATATACCAAAAGTATCCAGGGCAAAGCACAAATATAAATTTAATTAAACTTTAATTTTTCATTCAATAATGTTTAACTGAATTTATTTTATAGATGTTTAAAACATAAAGTGGGGTAATAAATAGATAGGGGGTTTTACGCCAGCGATTTTTTTCTGTTTTGTAAGGAGGAACACATAACGAGAAATAAGCCCCGGGGTTCAATATCAAGGGGGGGTCACACGTACCTGTGTTTTTCTAAAAATTAAGACAAGAAACGAACTTGACAAAATGTAAAGCAACTAAAGACTATGGTGGTCTTTTTTAAGTGATATTAAAAGCTTGTGCTCTACATTGCATTTTCTTAATTATATAATGCATGTTCTTAAAAACAACTTTTGCATCTTTACATTAAAAGTTTAAAACTAAAATTAAATGTAATCCTAATATGCAAAATTTACTATGTTGGTATCCTTGCTCTCTCTTAGAGGAAAAAACTAAACTCCCTCTAGACAAAGTTGTAATTTACATCATTTTCTAGTCTTAAATTGAAAATCATAATTTACATTTAACCATATTTTTCAAAATGTTTACATCATCATTTTATTTTTTTGAATAGAGAAAGTAAAATTGTGTAATATACATAACGCGGTCTTTGATTTTTTTTAATTTTCCCGCACTTCAAACATATCTAAATTTCTTAGTCAGCATGAATTATTTACCTCATTCTTCATAAGAATTTTTAATTTTATGTTTATTGTGAACCTTGTCTTTTTAATATACTATTATATGAATGTTAAATATTTTTTATTTAAATTGTTTTAACTCCGCAAAACGCACAGCGACTTCGAACTTTCATACATATAACCGACCATCTCCTGGCGGCCGGTAATTTGCATTTTTATATACTCCTGATATATGTAATCTATTTAATATTTAAGAATCTATAATATAAATTGAAATATTGATTGCGGATCAAAAATCCATTAATTATTTAAATTTCCCTCTAATATATATAGCACTTTTTCTTGCATTGTAGAGACAGATATAATTATATTGAATTATTTCGTTAATAAAGAAATTCACCAGACTTTCTCGAAACTCGATTTCGAATTTTGAATCTCGAATTTCGAATCTCGTATAAACTAAGAGACTTGTTTAGATAGGTGTTCAAAACCGAACTTGATTAAAGTGTACTTTTTTAAGTATAAAAAAGATAAACACTTAAAAAGCATCTTTTAAAAGCGCCTAAATGCAAAATACTTTAAAAGACAAAAATTTACATCATTTTCTAGGTCATTACATCACCAATTTTTTTTTTAAAACATCGTTGATTTTTTTCCGGTGCATTGAAAAAAGGAATTGTCAAAATGGACAAAAAAGCCAAAACAAACTGTAATGCATTTTTACTTCAAAATGGAAAATCGCAAAACAGACGTTGATTCACCAGGGATGAAAGAATGTATATAAGAGACTTGTTTAGATGGTTTCAGCGATTTTCGGTGGGTGATGGGTCATTAAATGCTCAGCAGATGACAAGAAAACCAAAGTGGTGTGTGTTCAATGGTGCGTGACGTTGTCAAATAGACCGACGGCTAGAGCGATATCTGAAATTTTAAGTTGGTCTTTTACTACTGTTTCAATGAATTTTGACAGAATTAATTATGAAAAAAAATGAGTGTACGATGGGTACTAAGGGTAAGAAAGTGAAATTTGTGAACGTGTTCGTGGATATCAAAATTCAAATATTTTTTAATGAAACGAAGGGAAGCGTTTAAATGTATGACGGCGCGTATCCTTCATATGACGTTATTTAGCTGCGGCGACTACCATAATCGCACGTTGTATATAATCCGATATTTTGAAAAGTATAAATCATGCTGAATTAAAATTTTCAGGTCTGATTTGAAATAAATGTAGCTTTTATCATTTATAATTTTGTTGTTTTACGTCGACGGATAGCGATTTTATCGAAGTTGTGACATTACTTTTGGATCAACCCTCGTAGATAGATAAAAAAAATATTATTTTCATTTAAAATCTATTATGTCCATGAGGAACCTTAGATCTGAAGAGCTAACTGCCAACTACAACTTATCAATAAATATAAATACAATCATACTAACTAAAAAATTAAATGTCCAACTACTCAAACATGCATTTTAACTGATGTGTTTTCAGGAGTTAAAAACTAAAATCTTGTTCTTTAGATAGACATCAACCATCCAATTATGACTATATTTAGAATATGTGTGTTTTTAAAATAATATTTATGCACTTCAAACGATTTTGTGAAGCGTAATATATACGTTTGGAATTTAGCAATTATGTTTTTTCTTCCTTAGGTCAGAAAGAGTCAGATCCATTTCTTTATCTTATGTCGTGTTATTTGTCTAAACGTGGAACGTACCAAAAAATGAAATAAACCAAAAAAAACTCTCGCTAAATATTGACTATAGTTGCAAAGGTTGAATATTTTACTGAATTAAGGTCTTCCGTTTCCAACGGAAGACCTTCTACTGATTCTGATGATTAAGATTATTCTTATTATTCTTTTTTTTTCTTCCTAGACGCCAAATTTGGGGCCTCATATCTCACTCATTTCTCAATGGATTTTGCTCAAATTTTCAGACTTTATAGACGGTAATAAACTCTATCAGAATGCTGTCTAATATTTCAAAAATTTACTTCCGCTTACGAGTTATTTTCCTTTAAACGAAAAATTATAGGCTTTCATTTCCAGATAAAGGTTCAAAGACCACAAAAGCTGGAGCAGAAATCTTACTGGTTTTAGATAACAGAAGGATTGAAGTTGTGCACATCGGTTTTTGTTTTTCGATTTCTGTATTCAAAATGGCGCTATATAGGGGTCAAAAATTAGAACGCCTAAAAGAGCGAAAATTAACACGTATTTTCCTTTTTATCTTGAAAACTAAAAATATTTTGTTAAGACATGTTGAATAAAAGTTGTGCATAATTGCAAGAACTTTCATTTAATATCATTCAAAAGGGGTTGGCCCCTAAAATAAGGGATCTAGGGCGTTTGAAAGTTTTTGCTTTATAACTCAAAAACGGTAAATATTTCGAAATGACTGTCGATTAAAAGTTGTGCTTGAACATCTTATTGATCTCATGAAATTGTTATTTTGTTCAAGTCTTGTTTTAAATGAGCTAGATGCATGGCCCATATATGTACAGGTAATTCTTTTCACTCAGCACGTAAACGCGAGCTCCTCATGCGTGTAACCATAACAAACTTACTATAAATAGTAAACATGGCTACATTGGATGCTGATATTTTTTTTAGAATAAGGTTCTTGAAGTGCTTTGTGTTTTTTCCCCAATTGTCATGATTATTCACAGACAACTTTCCCTTTTATTTCATTTTTTTAAAAATCGTATAAAGTCTACTAAAAGGGGAAGAAAAGATAATCGTTTCTTCTTATCATATGAAAACAAACAATGTAGTGAGAAAATAAAACATAACTATTCACAGCCATTAATTGCACGCCTTTTACATTCACCTTGTTTGTTTACAATTATATAACGCGCCTCCCTCGATAACGTGGGGCAAAGTCGGTCACCGGGAATCAATCGTCGTGTGATCCAGCGACCCACAGTCATACACAAAAGAAACCACAGAATGGTTAAAGTAATTTTGTTAACTAATTGATGAGTGGATAAATATGTTGAATCTTTCAGATTATTTAATAGTATCTTTGACTGATTATGTCGCCAGTGCATTTCATTCAATAATTTATTAGCTGAGTTAAATGAAAGGTGCATATAATTATTTTTTAAAAGCAAATGTTTTTCTCGATATCGAGGTCATGATCTGTTTTACTTCAAACACCATCGAAAAAATGCTACTTTGATTAATTTCTACTAGTGATAGATTTTTATCTTAAATGTACATGTATGTAAGTCAATATACACTGTAGGTTCTTTTGTCGACGTCCTTTAAATGTACAACTGTATACGTCCCAAATGTACAAATATCGAGCGTTTTATCAGTCTGAGAATACATCAATACAAAATACCACATTCACACGCGCCACCAAAGTATGTAGATTGAGACACACATGCGTAACTTATTCCATTAAGCAACTCATTAACCTTGAACGAATGATTATTTTCTATTAAACTTGTAATTTTTTGCGAGCAGGTTTCCGTTATTTTTTCTTATCAGCTCTCGTATTGCTTAAGGTTTTACGGAGACATATAATGTACATGCATGCAAGTACAGGCACGTTTTATAACTAAAGTATAATGCATATGCAAGAGTGCCCAAATATACGCATGTAGAGCCTAATCTGCGTTTGAAATACAGACATTAAAGTGAACTAATTATAGGTCTGCGGAGTTGATAATGAGTTGTTTTTATAACGGGTAGCCCATCCTGGCCAGTCTTCGTCACGGTATGTAACATCATAATTACACAGGTAAATACTAAGGTGTCAATCTATATATTTTCACCCTTTCTTCCCCCATAAAAAATAAACTACCGAGAGATGTGTCGTTTTCTCTTATCATATATCAATTGACAGCATTTATGAACAGTTGTTAAAACACCGGCCTGTGTAAACGGTAAATCAAAAGAAAGGAAATCCGCGGTATGAAAAACAGAAAATATATAATGCCTCATTCTCTGAAGATTACGTTGTCTTCCGATAACTAAAATAAATTAATGTCCGTCGAATTTTATTTTAATCAGAACATTTACTGATGTGTACCTGTAAACGCAGTGTTTCACTTTTTCTAAGCCTTCGTCCATACGAACAATTTAGCAAATCTTGAATGAATTAATTAAAACTATCCCTTCCACATATCCACACACATTCGCCTATACCTGAAATCTAATAAAATTCAGATTTTTGACCATTTCTTTATTTTATCAAGATCGGTTGTAAGAGATAATGTAGGAGTATTAATATCAGTGTCCACTATTGCAAACAGTAATGTATCATCCGTGAATACTAGTAATCGAATTTCATTATGTATGCCCTGTTACGGCGCACTTTGAATTTTTTTTTCTTCAAAATTTAGGACCAAATCAACGCACTTTGAAAAATCAAAATTTCTTTTCAAAGTGCGTTAATATCGACCATATTAACGCACTTTGAAAAAATGTGTATGGCTTGGTCAATATTCTTGCAAATCTTAGGTACCGTATGATAAATAATTGAACCTGTTTGATAACTCTTCGGTATGGTCACTTTACGATGTGAAAGTGAGCGATTTTGATTTTTCCATTCATGTACTTTGAAAATTCTTTCTCTCTTCAATATTTTACTAAACTAATTTTTTTTTACAGTTTTCATTTTATGTAAACTAAAATTTATTGAAAATTTTAACGTCATACCAGTTATATTGGTGTGTAGCATAGGCATCTCTACGGGGGGGTATAACTCAGTTACATGTAGAAACAAACCATTCAAGACTGATTATTCAAACTTATGGTGATACATACTTATGTAAGCTGTTCAACTGCATCAGTATTTTTTATTTACTTTGACCTCCCCTGTAACCTTGATCTCACTTTACTTAAGTTTAGTATTTAGCTCAGTTTTGAAGAAAGCATTTATATTTATACTCAACTTCATATGCTGATACACACTTTTGAGAGCTATACAAACCTTAGTCCAGAAAAGATGTTCTAACCACTGCGCCACACAGGCGGTGCTCAGATTTGAAGAATTCATTCAAGACATTTTTATCAAACTTTAGTATGCTGATACATTTTAAACTTGCACTTTCCTGTGACCTTTACCTCACTTGTCTTTAATTTGCACTTTGCTTAGTATTAAAGAAACCATTTGAGATATTTTTAAGTAAGCTTAGGCATTATTTGAGGGGGATTTTATAATCTATATCCATTTTTTAAGATTTCAATTTTTAAGAAACTATTCAAGATATTCTCAACAAACGTCATACACTACCAATACAGATTTTAATGTTGCATTGTTTACTAATATACACTTGGCGGGGCATTCATGTCCTGTAGATATATTTCTAGTTAAATCATTAGGTAATTCATAGTGTTGAACCTAATAAATTCTTCCAATTCGATCTATGCCAGAAAAAAATAAGGCTGAACACATCCAGTCATTCGGACGAGTCAAGGTTACTGACAGAGAAACTGTAAATTTGCTAAAGTATTTGTACCTGTGAAACATTGCTGATACATGTATAATGCAGGGTGGGACATGACCTTGACTCAAGTTCAAGGTCACTAAAGATAAGATGTTTTGGCTGGATTCATAGACTAAAAGAATATCTAAAAAAACATATGTGAACTTTTCCAGTCGGTAATACACATATTAGATTTTTATAACAGAGTTTGTCATTGCTTGACGAAAGGTCATTTAGAAAGTTCAAGGTCACATACATTCCTTTACAGTCTTTTTCCTGGCGAAACATTGTAAGTTGCTTCCTTTACAAGCCTTTAGGTTGCTTACTTGTATATCTTTAGAATGTGGCTTGACCTAGACTCAAGGTTACGTCTTCCTATTCGTAGCTCCAACGGAAGACCTATTCGTTGCTTTGCAACGAGCTCGGCTCTAGTTTTAATTCTAGCTGTTTAAAGTTCAAATGTCAAGTTGAAGACCATAGCAAGTGTTTTCTTCTTTTCACGTACATGTATCAGATGTTGGACAGATTCTGCTTCATATGAATACAATTCTGCTTATAACGGGATGCAATTGTTTCCAATGAAAAATTCCAATAGTTTGTTCAAAGACCTGGTACACTGTTCATTGTTTATTTGTGACACACAGCTCTAATTCAGTTGTTTGTATTTTTGTCATACCTACTTGCTGAGAATTTTGTTTATCTTTATCACCTCAGGAAAGCAGGAGGATATTAATTCCCATTTGTCTGCCAGTCAGTTTCTTGGGTTGTCGCAAAAACTTTTATCATATTTTAATTAGAATTGTCCAAAATTGACAAATATCCCCCGCTTGGTTTTTCAAAAATATGCAAAGTCACTGATGCTAGTAATGATGTTCACAATTTGTTTAAACATTTAAAGTTAGATTTACTGGTAATCGATCATTTTATATATATATATATATATATATATATATATATATATATATATATATATATATATATATATATATATATATATATATATATATTTAATAAATGGAACTTAGGCATTGTCTAATAAAACATCAAGACTAATGATATGAACGTTTTCTTACAGTGACCTTGAACTTGTCCAAATAACCTTGACTCAAAATTTTGACACACCCTAAGGTAATAAGCAATCTTTTTATAAACGGGAACTTACAAAGTCTATCCTAAGGAAAGATAGAGACAGGCTATAGAATATGATTTTTTTTTTTCTTTCTATGACCTTGAACTTGTATTAATAGCCTTGGATCAAGGTCATATTACACCTTAAAGTCATAAGCAGATTCTGTGTGAAAATTGGATATGGAGATAACGAAGAGTATTCAATATCGAAGTCCATAAAACAATACGAAATAGGATCAGAGCAATCACTGACCTCCGAGAAATCAAAGTTGTGATCAGGTGCCATGGAGGAGTGAGAATCCTCTGCAGATCGGTCACACCCGCCGTGTACTCCTTGTCATGATCGGAAAATAACGAAAAAATCCGTCGTCAATTCAGTGTATGAATAATGGATTAACAATTAGTTTGAAAAACGTCAGTCAGCATTTGACTCAATGATAAATTGTATTTGCTGACAAGGTCATTGTATCTTATTGAATACAAGACGAGACCCTTTCGTGATTAAGAATATTACTTATATTAACCGCGTCAATTCCTTTATTGGCATATTGAAGTTTATGGGAAAGACGCAGTTTTAGCTGCATTTCTTTCTAAAACGAGGTAAATTATTGACAAGCAAGTTGATGAAACAAGAATATCAACAGTCTCGTTTAAGGTCATCATTTCGTAAAATTCTATGGTCGATACAATGACCTTGTCAGCAAATACAATTTATCATTGAGTCAAATGCTGACTGACATTTTTCATACCAATTGTTAGTCCATTATCTATACACTGAATTGACAACGGATTTTTTTTCCGTTATTTCCTTATCATGCTCACCCCGCCATGACACCTGATCCCACCTTTGATGTTTGGGGGTCCGTGTTTGCTGTGCTCTTATTTTGTATTGTTTTATGGACTTTGAGACTGAATACTGTTCGTTATCTCAATATCCTTCCGTAAAACGAAGGGGTTTAAAAAGCCTATGATATGCAATATCCATAATCACAGATCCGAGTGATCCCTTGGTTTCACCGACATAAACAAGTCCACATTTGTGTCAATATCTTACATTAAGAAAGATAAGGACATCAATTTTGAACTTTTTCTTTCAATGACCTTGAAGTTATTCAAATGACCTTGGCTCAAAATCATGGCACATCCTCAGGTCATAAGCAATCTTTGTTAAAAATTAGAACATACAAAGTTTATCCATAGGACAGATATGAACCGGACACAAATTAATATTAGTAAAGCCAATTATTTTTTATTTATAGTTGGAAAAAATTGTGGTAAAACGGATCTCTAATGATGCTGGTTAAAACATGTGAATATAATGAACATTATTAATTCTCAAAAGTCCATTAAACATTACAAATTAGGAGCAGAGCAAATAATGACCTCTAGAACGTCAGACGTGAGATCAGGTGTAACTCGTTTTAGAAACGTATGCAGGTGATGAGGGTATATTGCTACAAAGGTAAGGAGAGTTAAAAATTTAAAAGTTAACATCATGTTTGTCATTATGCTAATTTGAATAACTAATATTTAAGTCTCTTTCAATTGACATATCCAAATATGATACATGTACAATGTGTCAGACTTCGTAGTATCTTTTATCTCAAAATTAACGGGATATATCGAGATAGTATATCTGACAATATGATCACAAAAATAGAAGCAAAAATATCATAGAATATTAAGTTCACAATATTATGCAATGAGGTACGCACATTTGTACAGTAATTAGATACGAGATCAATTTTCATCAGAAAAGCAGCTGTCACTAATATCGAAAAGTGTGGACTTTAACTTGGCATATGGAATAGGTGTTAATAGAATTGAATATTTTGTTGTTGTTAATTTTGTTAAAATTTATGCCAGCTTGAAAAAAAAAAATCAGACTAATTCCTCAGAAACGCTGTAATGATTCTAATACGTCTTGCCAGAAAGCACTGTTTTTGGAAAGTAGATGTAACAAATACCCAAAATACTTCCCAATAACATCCATTTAATGTATAAAATATCCATCCATGTCTTGATTTTGAGTTAACCTTTTCATCCAGGAAGATTTTAAAGCAATTTCACAATTATTTGTATCGACCATTTTAAGACCCCAAGAAAGATTATCTTGAAGGAGGGATTGCTTAATCTTATCCGATTTGGACTTTCATATAAATTCAAAAACATCTTTTTGTAAATCAACTAAAACTGTTTTCGAGGAGATGGGAAAGAAACAAATAGATGATTAAGCTTAGGTATGACAAGAGACTTAACAACAGTTCCTGTGAATTCACAATTTCGAGGGGGTTTAATTTTCGTTGTTTTCGAGGTATGAAGAGATCCAAGAATTCATGTCCACCAGGAGATGTAAAATGTTACATGAATAACTTCTCAACAATTCTTCATCCACGAATTCAAATGCCCATGAACCAAGAGTTTTTACTTAAACCACGAAAATTTGACCCCACGAAAATATGTGATTTAACAGTATACGACCAATTGGAGTTAGAATTCTTTGATTCCATATTTAAATCAAAGCTTTTATTTTAGGTAGTGTGAATCATAATTGATTATCCATAATATCTTTTAGATCAACTGATAACTGATTTCCTAGTAAGTTGAAAGTTGTACCTCTCCAATTCTTTCTCAAAATCTTTGCACTGTCATGTATTCCTCTTTCCAGATTTTTCCCTAGAGATGTGTTTAAGAGCACCAAATAACCTCTCAGGGGTCGGCATCGAACCACAAATGAGCCGACCATATTTAAGACGAACTAATGGCAAATACGTCAGTCTTCCATTTATACTGTCTGCGATATTCATTGATGATCTTTGTGAATTTTTAATATATAAATAAATGTAGTTATTTTGATAAACAGCAACCAGAGTATAATAACAACTAGAAATTCAAGATGTATTTAATAACAGCTATGTTCTTAATTGATTATTTAAGAATAAATTAATAGTTCTGAACTTAAAAAGTCTGGGGTTTTAAAAAAAGACACTGCTTTTGCTAAAGTCGTTGCTATATACAATATCGTGTATATTAATTTGTCTACACTTTCTGACTTCATATTAGACAGAACTGTGCTTTTATTAGGGATAACACTTGTATAATCAGTTTTGGAGTACGTTTAATTTCAAAAGAGGCTTTATTATTGATTAATAAACCAGAATACATAATAAAAATCTTATTTGTTGTGAATTTGAATACTTCGAGACCAGATAAAGTTTCATGAGATGAACCCTAACCCTAACCTTCATGAAATGAAGTAAAAGATTAATCTTGTTAAATATGTTCAAGTATTTAACATATTTAGTGAGATGAGTTTACTTATGAATGATGCATTATTAGTAGAGTATTGTTTGACACTTTATATTTTGCGGTGGACGTAAATTCGTGGGTCACTTAATACTTCCGAAGAAACAATATATCCACAAAAATTAAATAAATGAAGTAAAACATGGTATTTATGACATTGTTTCTTTATTCAAATACATGTACATAGTTTTGTAAAAAAAAAAACAAAAAAAAAAAACATAGTGCTCCCAAGAAATATGTTCAGCTTTTAATTATGAGAGTCTGCATATTCCATTTTGGGGATGGCCATTATCAATCCGTCAACTAGTTAATCCTTCGAAACAATGATTTTCGAGGTCATTGAATTGAAAATTCAGTTTTTAAAAACTTAACGTTGATAATTTGTCATTCATTATTTAGACTTTAAAAATTCCTGAACTGCGACACAGTATACACTTAATGTTCGTATGACGTTACCTTTTCCCTGCAATTACTCTATAGAGTGTACAAAATTCTCTAAAATTTGGCATTAATAATTATGACGTGTTATATTTTCCCTAACCCTTATAATTATTTTTCTTTAATAAGATTTTAAAAGTATCAAATAGAAGGAAATAGTGATAAAATTGAAAGCTAAATATAACTTTGAAATTATTTAAAAAGTGCATGATTGCGGGAAAATGGTTTCTGCGTGATTTTGCGTTAAAAATACTATAGGAAATGGTATATGCGTTGAAATGCGTGACTGCAGGGAAGGGGGTCAAGCAGCATAGCAGATAATTAGATTTTCGAGTTTGATATAAGGGAAGGGGATATTGCGTCAGTTTTTGTTAAGTGTTATATACTATTTTTACATCATGTTACTTTCCAGATTATTCTGTATTCAATTGTCATCACTTATTCCTTTATTTGTGTAATTAACATTTATTTTCCTGGTTTATATGTTTTACGACAGGAACGGGTGTCCCAGTCACATCCGTACTTTGATTGTGTGCAGGCATTTTGATTGTACCAGCAATTTCTATCAGATGTCATGATACACTGGTTATTTGACTTGGATGGACACTTTCTACCGTCAAATAATTCAGTGCAGTCAACAACCTGAAACATGCAGCATTATTTTATCATTCACTATAAGCTATGATTTTAAGCAATATTCCTGATAACTAAAAAATTGTTAATCTATTTTAAAAATATGTAAAACGTTACATTGCTTGTAGAACAGCTAATAAAAACTACAATGTACTCGGTTGTATTAAATATTTTACTTATAAAAAATATATTTAACTTACATTGCAGCCACAGTTTCTCTTGTATATTCCTCGTTTGAAAGCTTTTCGTTGATATCTTGAGAAAGATTTATAAAGACCATTTAGACCACATGAGTATGTAGTCCAAATACCTCCTTGTATGCCTCCTAAAAATAGTTAAATTAGAAAAAAAACATTTACATCACAATCAGTTGTAATCCAAACACATTTTCATGTGCTTCTTGAAGGTAGAACAAATTATAAAAAACCACATAAAACATATTATTGAAACGCCCGTTTGTATACCTCCTAATGATAAATAAACAACATTAATTTGGAAAATTAAAAATAAATTAAATAAAATATGTTCTATTTTATATGATTATATATCTTTTTAAAAATGGGTTTTTTCACATTTAGATGGCTTGAATTGCTTTGTTAACGGCGATTTTAAAAAGTGCATGTGATTAAGAAAAAAATATGCAGAGAGAGAGAAAGAGAGAGACGAGAGTGTAAAAACACGAAGAGAAAAATTTTGATTAAATCCAACAGATTCACATCTAGTTACAATAAAGAAATAAACATGTATATTTGAACTACTAGAGAATTTAAGAAAGAAAAAAGCAGATAAAGTAGTGTTTAATTAATATCTATAATATACGTTTCGCCATGTACCTGTCATTTAGCAATGTCCAGTTTAATTCATGTTCTTTTAAACCAAAACAAGATAATTACTCCCATAAAGTCGAAGCTTCGGATATTTATAGCTTTGTCATGTCCGTCAGTCTGTCTGTTGACAAAAGTTTGTTTGTATCATCTTTCCTTAATTTGACACTCTGACCTTGAACTTCGTGTTTGATCCGCATTAAAACCCCTGGCCTTATCTTATGAATGGTTAGTACTTGGGCTTTCAAATTCCTTCTTTAGGTGGAATATTTTTCATCTCTTGACATTGGATTTTTACTTGTAATTGAGAAAATTAATTTTTGCAAAAAAGCATTTATAAGGGCATCAGTGTTTCACAAATTAAAAAAATGCGTCTTTGCACGCACAATGTAATTGTTTTGTGATATTAATATTGCTTTTTTGGCACATATTTTTTTCTTCACCTTCATTATGGAAGAATGTACATGAATGTGTGCAAATTGGGACAAACCATTTTAAATAGTGATTTAAAATCACAAACCCTGACTTTTTTTGTGAAACTCAGAACTTTAAATGTCGACTACAGTTATATCTCTTACCTTTAAAGGGTCTTTTTGTAAAGATACCAAGCTTGGCATATACTTAGAAAGTTGCTGAGAGGGCATTTTTAAATAATCAGATACATTTTGTAAATCTGTATCTCTGTGGTAAGTTCGTTTGAGTTTTATTAACCAGAGAGGTACAACAAAAACTGTTATGTTAATTGAAAAACAACTTTTAATTTATATTTTTGTTATATTTTCGAATCCTTTTCTCAAATAATCGAAAAAATACCATTTAAACGTTTTTTTCCTTATAAATCGTTACAGTATGTATCAATTCATTAAGTGCAATAAATCCTATTTTCCATTTTTAAATTTGAAATGAGAACATTCTAAAGGACTTTTTGATTTGAAGAATTTACCTGCAATAATATAGGTCTTATCCAATTGAAAGTAAGAGCCACAAGCAGCACCATTTGAGGCGGTGTATATTGCCCTTCTTCCACGGTTTGGACCGTAACTGTTCTGCGGTAGTAAATATAATAACTATGAAAAATTCTCATTCGATAATTATCTTCACCTTGACTCAAAAATAGAATAATAAATTGCAGGATATGAAAAACAGAAAAATAAAAAAAAAATAAGAATAATACCTTGTAATCTTCTAGAATATTGACTTCATATTTCACTTCCTGTCTAAATTCGTTGTTACCAGGTTTTCTTTCCAATACCGTTGCCTTGACAACTATAGAAAAATATGGGTAGGTGAGAAACAAGAAATTAAAAGCACAAACATTAGATATAAAGTTCACTTCAATCGAATTATTTACATAATATAGCGAGCGCAGCGAGGCGGTGCAAAGCGCCGCTCACGTAGCGAGCTCAATACACTAACGTGTACGAACGGAGGAAATTCGGGTTGAAATCTGCACATTGTTCCAAGAAATTTTTATGAGTCCGCATGAAAACATTCCAAACTCCCAATAATCCTTTGCGGTGCATAGCAACATGGAGGATTATACATAGCAATAACTTACTTGAAAAAATTACAACAATGATTTAATGCAATCTCCAAGCCACAACACTATCGTTTGCGTTCTAAGTCAACAGGACTTTTTATCTGACGTCATACTTTCGTCACTTCAACGGCTCGGGTATTTCCAATTTTGTCGGAAACTTCCGAGAATTTCGGAATCTTGATCCTAATGCCAGGGAAGAAATTGATATTTTTTCTTCTCTTTTTGAAATAAACTGAGAATAGACAGTTCAAGTAAAAACTACTAGACTAAGTAAGTATAGGTTTTTGGTACTAAATGACTGCGCTCGCCCCAACGGCCATACCGTAAAACATATTAATCATTTTCATAATAAACACGAAAGGAGAAAAAAAGTCTTATAATGTAAACATAAGATACGCCGTATACAAAATTATTTTAAACATAAAGACAATAAATAGTACAACAACTGCCTTACCAAAGTCAGAGTTACAGAACTGAACTTGAGGATGCTGAGGAAAACAGCTACATGCCATAGAAAAGGCAAAACAGCCAACAAACACGTAAGATAAAACGAATACGTGCATGATCGGGTCTAATATGATTACTAGTATTTCTATGTACTGTGAATTTATATACGCCTCAAAGCTATTTTCAAAAAATTACATAGCCATTTTTAATAAAGTATTTTTTTATTTCTTGAAGAATTAACATATTATTTAAAAGAATTTTTGACGTAAAAAGGAAAATCCCACTAATTAAAAGGCAATTTATTAAAATATACAATTTGTTTAAATGAAATTGCATAATAGGAGTATGACATTTTAAAGACTGCAAATATATGAATCTATTAATTTTTTTATTTCGACGTTTAAACATTGCATACAAGTTAAAGCATTGTATGTATATATATATAGTTTTTAGGGTTAGGGATTCCTTTCAATTGCCATTTACTTAGACTTGAAAACAAATCAGAAATTTTTTGATTTACCTGTTTGCATATATGCACTTTTATAATCAAGCGTTAAGAAGTGCACATGGTAAATCTTGTATCTGCAGACTAAATGCTAATTGCATAACATTAGGGATTCCCCCTACTATTTATTTTGAAAGATATAATTGGCAACTGCAAAGAAAAAAAAATGAATGTTGATTTTCGTTGCTCATTCGTTTAAAATCTTTTTATGGATTTTTAGTTCTAGCCACGAGAGTAGATTTTTTACTTTAACAATGAAAAAAAGTTTTGGATATTCATTGTCTATTTTCAAATACGCACTCTTCCTACCTGTCATTATTTTTATACAGAAGAACTGAAATTTACAAAACAAGAAGTACATATTAGCGTTTTGGATATAATCTATATAAAAATGGTCAATTCAGTTTTCAGAATTGATCTACTTTTAGACACGTTTAACCATGTTTGGGAAAGCAAAAACCTTCTACATAACATACACCACACCTGTTCAGTTATGTAACATCCCGTCAATGTGCCTGTTTTTGGAAATAAAAAGTATATATGCATATGAATATATTTTTGTAATTCTCATGTAAAATTTGTATATGCACTATGTGCACAATATAACTTAGACATAAATACAAAACAAAATCCTCTGATTTACCTGTTAAGATATATGCACCTTTATAATCAAACGCTAAGAAGTGCACAAGGTGAATATTTAGTTATACCTGGAGGCTAAATGCAATAACATTACATTCCAGATTTCCCCTACTATTTATTTCATAGAAAAAAGTACTGAATATCGATCTTCTTCCCTTTTGTTTAAAACTTTTTTTTATTTTTAATTCTAGCCAAATGTAAGGTATTACTACAAAGAGATTGGGTTGCATTGTTTACTTTAACAATAAAAATAAAGGTTTTGGACCTTTATTGTCTATTATCAAATACACATTCTTCCTAGGCGTCATTATATTTATACAAAAGGGGCGGTATTTAAAGTTTGGCCTTTTATTGGACTTTTTTTAGTTTTGAAAACAAGTCTTTTATATTATTCTAGTACATAGTGTTTTGGGTAAACTCCTAAGGATAAAAGCAACTTTAAGAATGATGCTATGCAAACTTTTTAAAGTTTATCATCACTTTACACACGCTTTTTGTTACAATTTGTTTTTTGGAAATACTGAAAATGTAAACAATGCTAAAAGCATGTACATTTTAACTTAAAAAAAAAAAAAAAAAAAAGCCCTGCCCCTCGCACTGAAATTTTAAGTCAACCATTCGACTTATACATTTTTGCACAATATATTTTATCAAATGGATTAAATTCGTTGTGTGTTTTAAGGGGATATTATTAAACAAAGTTGACATTGTATTTGACGGTCGGTATGTTAAGGTATAGCGTGGGATAAACTTATTGGACATGCAAATGTTTAAGTTATAAAATAGTTAGAAAATGTATAAATGTATAAATGAAACAAATGGAGATAACGAACAATATTCAAGATCAAAATTTCATAAAACAATACAAAATAGGAGCATAACAAACACAGACCTCCAATACATCGGAGTTGGGATCATGTGCCAAAGAGAAGTTAGCATCCCTGCCGACCGGTCACACCCACCAAGTGATCCTTGTCATAATCGGAAAATAAAGGGAAAATCCGTCGTCAATTCAGTGTATAAATACTGGACAAACAATAAGTATGAAAAGCGTCAGTCATCATTTGACTCATTGATAAATTGTATTTGCTAACAAGGTCATAGTATCGACCATAGAATTTACGCAATTATGACTATAAAACGAAACTGCTAAAATTCTTGTTTAATTAACATGTTTGTCAATAATTTACCTCGTTTTAGAAAATATTTATACGTAGACATGCTTTTGCGTATCAAATCAAGTGAGAGATATAAACTTCGTATTCAGGTGATGAAGATATATTGCTGCATAAGGAAGGTAAGTAGACGATAGAACATTTAAAGTCATCACGTTTATCAAAGAGCTTGGTTTTTAGATTACCATTAATGTCTTTTTCAAGTAAAATATTTAAATATGAAATAGATTTTTTAGTGTCAGACTCTGTGGTATCTTTTAGTTCAAGCTCACCAGGATATATCGATTACACATAAGAATGGAAATTGCCATTGTTGATTGACACTACTTCGTCATATATCTAAATGTTGAGTTTTCTTCTTTTCACGCATAGATTTTTCTCAAATTAATTTTTTTAAACTTGCTATGATAGTGAAAAGTATGTGGGTAGGGGGATTTAAGTCGTTTATTTTACTTGCTGATATTCTTTTTCAATCATATATCTTATTTGTGTGCACTAAGATAGCTACAGGTATTTAAATTTACAATGCAAAATTAATCGGCAATTTCATTTCTTTTTATCTTTTATTATAAAAACCGTGTTACTTTCCACGATATGAATTCAGCACAATTATTTCAATGACCTAATGCAATGATAAAGGAATATTTATTCACGTGTTATAAGGATATGCATAAGACAATGATTTATTATCACATAAACTTCACGTTTTAGGTCACCTGAGTCACTCAGGTGACCTATTGTTATCCGTTTTCGTCCGCCGCCGTTCGTCGTGTGTCGTGTGTAGTGTGTTAACATTAGAACATTTTTTAGCTTCATCATTGAAACCACTGAATCAGTTTCAATCAAATATGGTATACAGCATCTATGTGTAAGACCAGAGTTTTTTTTATTTTCTGTTTAACGGGAAGCGCCAACTCAATTTTGTCCTAATACCAAATAAAAATAAAAGACGTTGAATTTATTTTTATTTTCAAAATTTGCGCCGATCCTGTGTTGATCGATTTTTAAAAATAAAATCGGGATCGATATGCTCTATTATTTCAACTAAATCAATGAAATGTTTGATATTCAACACATCTGAGCTAAACATAAATAAGCGTCTACCTGATCACGAGTTTTATAAGAACCAGTTTAATAAACAGCCAGTTTCCCGGGAAGGAAATGGCTGACTACATGTATGTCAAGATCGACATCAAATGCATCAACTCTGCATTGTGTCAGAGCAAATTTGTGAAAGCAGATCTAGATGAAAATATAGGTCGGGTCATATCTTTGTTGCTGGAAGAATCCGGTAATACTTATGCTGTGCAGATACGTAGAATTGACAGCGGGAGTACTGATATTGACCCAACGACCCCTGTTCGTGTCCTCAAAGATTTTGGGTAAGTCTTTAAGACTTTAGTAATTAAACAATCTACTGTTCCGTACGGCTTTGAAAATTTTAAAAAAGAAAAGTCTTTGTCTGAATTGATGTAAGTTAGATTCATTTGACACTTAAAAACATTTAAATAATCAGTCACGCAAGGACAGTAATGATGGATAAAAAAAATTCAGATGTCAAACGATTTCGGCATGGGTGTGCAAAGTAGAGAATGATCCCAACAATAACAAACCAACCCAGGGTAAGAGTATATTTGATGTACTTATGAAGCTACTAGAAGCTACACACAATATCCTGCACAATGGTATTAAAATATCTCGATCAAAATAATTCTAGTAATATATGGACTATAAAGGAAAATTCCAAGTTAAAGTTGTCAGATTCTCGACAGCCTGCAGATTGCCGAAAAGGTCTCAGCAGGATCTGTTCAAGTGCCCCCAAAACCGGTTATGCTCGGAGAGGAGGTAAATTTGCGTTCCGCGCTAAGTTCTTTTTCCGGGCGATTGGGCGAAAACGGTGAGAGATAGAGGCCCTAAACTCGTACATAAAAGGTTAAGAAGACCTCAAGGAATGCACATACCAAAGCTCAGCCTGCTGGTCCCAAGGGCGTGTTACCTATGGGTATTTGAAGAAAAGGTGCCGTAATTCCGGTTGGACCGGAAGGCAAGGTCCTCAGTAGTCAAAATATTGAGACAAAAAGGAACTTTTCTTCTTATAAAAGGTTTCGTAGGCCTCGATACCCGGACCTGAACCTCTCTCGCTGAAATGACCAAAAACTGCTCCAAAGGGGTGGCAAATGGA
>NW_026930438.1:0-40631 GCF_032062105.1 Saccostrea cuccullata | reverse complement strand
ATAGCTTGATGCCTTTGACGTCTTCATTTAATATGTAATATACTTCCTTTAGCTTGCTGCCTTTGACGTCTTCATTTAATATATAATATACTTCCTATAGCTTAATGCCTTTGACGTTTTCATTTAATATATAATATACTTCCTATAGCTTGATGCCTTTGACGTTTTCATTTAATATGTAATATACTTCCAATAGCTTGCTGCCTTTGACGTCTTCATTTAATATGTAATATATTTCCTATAGCTTGCTGCCTTTGACGTCTTCATTTAATATATAATATCCTTCCTTTAGCTTGATGCTTTGATGCCTTTGACGTCTTCATTTAATATGTAATATACTTCCTTTAGCTTGATGCCTTTGACGTCTTCATTTAATATGTAATATACTTCCTATAGCTTGATGCCTTTAACGTCTTCATTTAATATGTAATATACTTCCTATAGCTTGATGCCTTTGACGTCTTCATTTAATATGTAATATACTTCCTTTAGCTTGCTGCCTTTGACGTCTTCATTTAATATGTAATATACTTCCTATAGCTAGCTGCCTTTGACGTCTTCATTTAATATGTAATATACTTCCTATAGCTTGCTGCCTTTGACGTCTTCATTTAATATGCAATATACTTCCTATAGCTTGCTGCCTTTGACGTCTTCATTTAATATGTAATATACTTCCTTTAGCTTGATGCCTTTGACGTCTTCATTTAATATGTAATATACTTCCTTTAGCTTGCTGCCTTTGACGTCTTCATTTAATATGTAATATACTTCCTTTTGTTTGATGCCTTTGACGTCTTCATTTAATATGTAATATACTTCCTTTAGCTTGATGCCTTTGACGTCTTCACTTAATATGTTATATACTTCCTTTAGCTTGATGCCTTTGACGTCTTCATTTAATATTTAATATACTTCCTTTAGCTTGCTGCCTTTGACGTCTTCATTTAATATATAATATACTTCCTATAGCTTGCTGCCTTTGACGTCTTCGTTTAATATGTAATATACTTCCTATAGCTTGATGCCTTTGACGTCTTCATTTAATATGTAATATACTTCCTATAGCTTGATGCCTTTGACGTCTTCATTTAATATGTAATATACTTCCTATAGCTTGATGCCTTTGACGTCTTCATTTAATATGTAATATATTTCCTATAGCTTGATGCCTTTGACGTCTTCATTTAATATGTAATATACTTCCTTTAGCTTGCTGCCTTTGACGTTTTCATTTAATACGTAATATATTTCCTATAGCTTGATGCCTTTGACGTCTTCATTTAATATGTAATATATTTCCTATAGCTTGATGCCTTTGACGTCTTCATTTAATATGTAATATACTTCCTTTAGCTTGCTGCCTTTGACGTCTTCATTTAATATGTAATATACTTCCTTTAGCTTGATGCCTTTGACGTCTTCATTTAATATGTAATATACTTCCTATAGCTTGATGCCTTTGACGTCTTCATTTAATATGTAATATACTTCCTTTAGCTTGCTGCCTTTGACGTCTTCATTTAATATATAATATACTTCCTATAGCTTGATGCCTTTGACGTTTTCATTTAATATATAGTATACTTCCTATAGCTTGATGCCTTTGACGTTTTCATTTAATATGTAATATACTTTCAATAGCTTGCTGCCTTTGACGTCTTCATTTAATACGTAATATATTTCCTATAGCTTGCTGCCTTTGACGTCTTCATTTAATATTTAATATCCTTCCTTTAGCTTGATGCTTTGATGCCTTTGACGTCTTCATTTAATATGTAATATACTTCCTATAGCTTGATGCCTTTGACGTCTTCATTTAATATGTAATATACTTCCTATAGCTTGATGCCTTTGACGTCTTCATTTAATATGTAATATACTTCCTATAGCTTGATGCCTTTGACGTCTTCATTTAATATGTAATATACTTCCTTTAGCTTGCTGCCTTTGACGTCTTCATTTAATATGTAATATACTTCCTTTAGCTAGCTGCCTTTGACGTCTTCATTTAATATGTAATATACTTCCTTTAGCTTGCTGCCTTTGACGTCTTCATTTAATATGTAATATACTTCCTATAGCTTGCTGCCTTTGACGTCTTCATTTAATATGTAATATACTTCCTTTAGCTTGATGCCTTTGACGTCTTCATTTAATATGTAATATACTTCCTTTAGCTTGCTGCCTTTGACGTCTTCATTTAATACGTAATATACTTCCTTTTGTTTGACGCCTTTGACGTCTTCATTTAATATGTAATATACTTCCTTTAGCTTGATGCCTTTGACGTCTTCACTTAATATGTTATATACTTCCTTTACCTTGATGCCTTTGACGTCTTCATTTAATATTTAATATACTTCCTTTAGCTTGCTGCCTTTGACGTCTTCATTTAATATATAATATACTTCCTATACCTTGCTGCCTTTGACGTCTTCGTTTAATATGTAATATACTTCCTATAGCTTGATGCCTTTGACGTCTTCATTTAATATGTAATATACTTCCTATAGCTTGATGCCTTTGACGTCTTCATTTAATATGTAATATACTTCCTGTAGCTTGATGCCTTTGACGTCTTCACTTAATATGTAATATACTTCCTTTAGCTTGATGCCTTTGACGTCTTTCTTTAATATGTAATATACTTCCTATAGCTTGATGCCTTTGACGTCTTCATTTAATATGTAATATACTTCCTATAGCTTGCTGCCTTTGACGTCTTCATTTAATATATAATATACTTCCTATAGCTTGATGCCTTTGACGTCTTCATTTAATATGTAATATACTTCCTATAGCTTGATGCCTTTGACGTCTTCATTTAATATGTAATATACTTCCTTTAGCTTGCTGCCTTTGACGTCTTCATTTAATATGTAATATATTTCCTATAGCTTGCTGCCTTTGACGTCTTCATTTAATGTATAATATACTTCCTTTAGCTTGATGCTTTGATGCCTTTGACGTCTTCATTTAATATGTAATATACTTCCTTTAGCTTGATGCCTTTGACGTCTTCATTTAATATGTAATATACTTCCTATAGCTTGATGCCTTTGACGTCTTCATTTAATATGTAATATATTTCCTATAGCTTGATGCCTTTGACGTCTTCATTTAATATGTAATATACTTCCTTTAGCTTGCTGCCTTTGACGTTTTCATTTAATACGTAATATATTTCCTATAGCTTGATGCCTTTGACGTCTTCATTTAATATGTAATATACTTCCTATAGCTTGATGCCTTTTACGTCTTCATTTAATATGTAATATACTTCCTTTAGCTTGCTGCCTTTGACGTCTTCATTTAATATGTAATATACTTCCTTTAGCTTGATGCCTTTGACGTATTCATTTAATATGTAATATACTTCCTATAGCTTGCTGCCTTTGACGTCTTCATTTAATATGTAATATACTTCCTTTAGCTAGCTGCCTTTGACGTCTTCATTTAATATGTAATATACTTCCTTTAGCTTGCTGCCTTTGACGTCTTCATTTAATATGTAATATACTTCCTATAGCTTGCTGCCTTTGACGTCTTCATTTCATATGTAATATACTTCCTTTAGCTTGATGCCTTTGACGTCTTCATTTAATATGTAATATACTTCCTTTAGCTTGCTGCCTTTGACGTCTTCATTTAATATGTAATATACTTCCTTTTGTTTGATGCCTTTGACGTCTTCATTTAATATGTAATATACTTCCTTTAGCTTGATGCCTTTGACGTCTTCACTTAATATGTTATATACTTCCTTTAGCTTGATGCCTTTGACGTCTTCATTTAATATATAATATACTTCCTTTAGCTTGCTGCCTTTGACGTCTTCATTTAATATATAATATACTTCCTATAGCTTGCTGCCTTTGACGTCTTCGTTTAATATGTAATATACTTCCTATAGCTTGATGCCTTTGACGTCTTCATTTAATATGTAATATACTTCCTATAGCTTGATGCCTTTGACGTCTTCATTTAATATGTAATATACTTCCTGTAGCTTGATGCCTTTGACGTCTTCACTTGATATGTAATATACTTCCTTTAGCTTGATGCCTTTGACGTCTTTATTTAATATGTAATATACTTCCTATAGCTTGATGCCTTTGACGTCTTCATTTAATATGTAATATACTTCCTATAGCTTGCTGCCTTTGACGTCTTCATTTAATATATAATATACTTCCTATAGCTTGATGCCTTTGACGTCTTCATTTAATATGTAATATACTTCCTATAGCTTGATGCCTTTGACGTCTTCATTTAATATGTAATATACTTCCTTTAGCTTGCTGCCTTTGACGTCTTCATTTAATATGTAATATATTTCCTATAGCTTGCTGCCTTTGACGTCTTCATTTAATGTATAATATACTTCCTTTAGCTTGATGCTTTGATGCCTTTGACGTCTTCATTTAATATGTAATATACTTCCTTTAGCTTGATGCCTTTGACGTCTTCATTTAATATGTAATATACTTCCTATAGCTTGATGCCATTAACGTCTTCATTTAATATGTAATATACTTCCTATAGCTTGATGCCTTTGACGTCTTCATTTAATATGTAATATACTTCCTTTAGCTTGATGCCTTTGACGTCTTCATTTAATATGTAATATACTTCCTTTAGCTAGCTGCCGTTGACGTCTTCATTTAATATGTAATATACTTCCTTTAGCTTGCTGCCTTTGACGTCTTCATTTAATATGTAATATATTTCCTATAGCTTGATGCCTTTGACGTCTTCATTTAATATGTAATATACTTCCTATAGCTTGATGCCTTTGACGTCTTCATTTAACATGTAATATACTTCCTTTAGCTTGATGCCTTTGACGTCTTCATTTAATATGTAATATACTTCCTTTAGCTTGCTGCCTTTGACGTCTTCATTTAATATGTAATATACTTCCTTTAGCTTGCTGCCTTTGACGTCTTCATTTAATATGTAATATACTTCCTATAGCTTGATGCCTTTGACGTCTTCATTTAATATGTAATATACTTCCTGTAGCTTGATGCCTTTGACGCCTTCATTTAATATGTAATATACTTCCTTTAGCTTCCTGTCTTTGACGTCTTCATTTAATATGTAATATACTTCCTTTAGCTTGATGCCTTTGACGTCTTCATTTAATATGTAATATACTTCCTATAGCTTGATGCCTTTGACGTCTTCACTCAATATGTTCTATACTTCCTTTAGCTTGATGCCTTTTACGTTTTCATTTAATATGTAATATACTTCCTTTAGCTTGATGCCTTTGACGTCTTCGTTTAATATGTAATATACTTCCTTAAGCTTGCTGCCTTTGACGTCTTCGTTTAATATGTAATATACTTCCTATAGCTTGATGCCTTTGACGTCTTCATTTAATATGTAATATACTTCCTATAGCTTGATGCCTTTGACGTCTTCATTTAATATTGTAATATACTTCCTTTAGCTTGATGCCTTTGACGTCTTCACTTAATATATAATATACTTCCTATAGCTTGATGCCTTTGACGTTTTCATTTAATTTGCAATATACTTCCTATAGCTTGATGCCTTTGACGTCTTCATTTAATATGTAATATACTTCCTTTAGCTTGCTGCCTTTGACGTCTTCATTCAATATGTAATATATTTCCTATAGCTTGCTGCCTTTGACGTCTTCATTTAATATATAATATACTTCCTTTAGCTTGATGCTTTGATGCCTTTGACGTCTTCATTTAATATGTAATATACTTCCTATAGCTTGATGCCTTTGACGTCTTCATTTAATATGTAATATACTTCCTATAGCTTGATGCCTTTGACGTCTTCATTTAATATGTAATATACTTCCTTTAGCTTGATGCCTTTGACGTCTTCATTTAATATGTAATATATTTCCTATAGCTTGCTGCCTTTGACGTCTTCATTTAATATATAATGTACTTCCTTTAGCTTGATGCTTTGATGCCTTTGACGTCTTCATTTAATATGTAATATACTTCCTATAGCTTGATGCCTTTGACGTCTTCATTTAATATGTAATATACTTCCTTTAGCTTGCTGCCTTTGACGTCTTCATTTAATATGTAATATACTTCCTTTAGCTTGCTGCCTTTGACGTCTTCATTTAATATGTAATATACTTCCTTTAGCTTGCTGCCTTTGACGTCTTCATTTAATATGTAATATACTTCCTATAGCTTGATGCCTTTGACGTCTTCATTTAATATGTAATATACTTCCTTTAGCTTGATGCCTTTGACGCCTTCATTTAATATGTAATATACTTCCTATAGCTTCCTGCCTTTGACGTCTTCATTTGATATGTAATATACTTCCTATAGCTTGATGCCTTTGACGTCTTCATTTAATATGTAATATACTTCCTTTAGCTTGATGCCTTTGACGTCTTCGTTTAATATGTAATATACTTCCTTAAGCTTGCTGCCTTTGACGTCTTCGTTTAATATGTAATATACTTCCTTAAGCTTGCTGCCTTTGACGTCTTCGTTTAATATGTAATATACTTCCTATAGCTTGATGCCTTTGACGTCTTCATTTAATATGTAATATACTTCCTTTAGCTTGATGCCTTTGACGTCTTCACTTAATATGAAATATACTTCCTATAGCTTGATGCCTTTGACGTCTTCATTTAATATGTAATATACTTCCTATAGCTTGATGCCTTTGACGTCTTCATTTAATATGTAATATACTTCCTATAGCTTGATGCCTTTTACGTCTTCATTTAATATGTAATATACTTCCTATAGCTTGATGCCTTTGACGTCTTCATTTAATATGTAATATACTTCCTTTAGCTTGATGCCTTTGACGTCTTCATTTAATATGTAATATACTTCCTACAGCTTGATGCCTTTGACGTCTTCGTTTAATATGTAATATACTTCCTATAGCTTGATGCCTTTGACGTCTTCGTGAAGAACGAGGAGCAGTTCGCGGCTTCAGTCGGGGAGTTGGTACAAAAATCCTGGTTCTTAGAAAACACAGGTCATACTGAGGATAAACGAGGCAGAGGAAACAGTGAGATATCACCCTTGTTAAAACGAATTGTGAATTTTTGATATTTTTCTTTTCATAAATTACAGTTTATGTTGTGTGTGTATTAGTTCACGTCCTTTTTGATATTTATAACTCATTTGTCGGTAAGTTGCGTCGCTCACGTGGCGCAATGATACATGTACATGTAAGAGCGTCTGCTCAAGAGTCCTGAAGTAAGGGACAATCTTTAAATCGTGGGTTTGAATCCCTCGGTGGGACGTGGAGACCGGTCTTTCGAATGAGACCGTCCAATGTCGCAATAGGTGCTGGCACGTAAAAGATCCCCCAGTGCCCAATGGCTCTAAGCGCCGAACATAGGATAAAATTTGTAGCTCTCTTACGGCAAGTGGTTGTGTCTCCACATAAGTGTAAAATTCTCGAGATAGACATTAAACAACATACAATCAAATAATCATGAAAAATTTTGTCGACCGTAAAGGGTTTCAAATGTAAAGCTTAACTGGGCACTCGGAGCCATTGAGCATAGAAGAATATTTCCATGGTCTCGCACAGTAATTTTCTCGGATAAAAAAGACGAAAATTAGATTTAAAATCATTTTTATTAATATTATACTTTCATATAAATGAGTTAAATCTTCTTGGTCGAGAAAAATTTGTCAAAAAACACTATTACCCGCTGAATAATGAAGCCACGCCCTCCAGTGTAGCAACAGTCAACAGTGATTGACGACGGGTGATTTTCCAAAATATAGCGACTGCGGATAATTTATGCGCGCACGGTTCACTTTTTTAAATATTCGTATAAAACACTCAGTATTATATAATAAATATTGCATTAAGCTGATTGTAACAATAAAAATTTTCATCCCGGGCCTCGAAAACTATTGTCAACCTCAGCTGCGCCTCGGTTGGCAATGGTTTTCCTGCGGTAAAAATGTTCAATGTTACACTCAACTTAATGCAATATTCATATAATATTTTATGATATATTTTAACACAAGTGTCTTTAGTCCTTATCAATTTCAATTATGTAATAATAAGTAATAAGCTATTAATTAATAGTCTACCTGTTCAATGTGGTATATGTAATGTTTTCAATAGAGTCATGATAAATTTAAATAAAACTAGACCGAGGACTGTATATTTTTAAAAATGTTAGAAGATATTTTAGGAATAACACACTTATCAAAACAAAATTAATCTGGCAAATGAAAAATTTAAATAGAAGTTCAATAAAATCCTGTCGAATCAAACATCTAAAAAATATTTAAGAAGCATTAATTTATTAAATGTTTATCATTAAATATTAAATTTCAAAAGAGTATCTATATTACTGTTAATATTAGCATTTTTTTTGTAATTTAACTGAATAAAAAAAAACTCACCTGGTCAGAAGAAAAGAAAAACACTAAAGCCGAACGTTTCTTTTATAATTGTAAGTCAGACCTGGCATATTTTATACCGCGTGTATTACAAACAGGAATAGCAATGAAGATATGTTTTTAATGTTATTGTATGAAAATAAATGGGGTTCTAAAATGATTATGAAGCATGTAGGTTTTAATAAAAGAACTTTATTTCTTGAAAGAACAATCTAGAGAAAACACGTCAAACAAAGAAAAAAATCGGGTCAGCTGTTATGCAATGCCAGAGAATTGGAAAAAAAAGAAGAAAATCAAGTGGTATATGGCAAAAGAAGAACCGGAAATCCTCGGATTTACAGCTTTTTCGTCGCCATTTTCACTTCCGCTGGATTTCTTCTTCCGGTTTTCTACGTTTTTGGAATTGAAGAGCGAAGACCCTTCCTCAGTTCAGGTGGTAAATGAGGCACAGGTATCGACTCTTCTCTTTATACAAAATTAACAAGTTTTCTTTTTAATGTGAGTGTATTACACTTGATTATATTTCATATCACGTGTTCATACTTATTTCAGAACTTGTTAAAGACCGCTCTGTTAACAAACCGAACTGACTATATAGAAGCTCTTCTGGATTTAAATCTTCCATTATCATCAAATGAAGGTAGCGGTGAAGGGAACTGGCATATAGGTGATTTATACAAGGTCAGTAGTATCCTATTTGAGATCCCTTTTTAAGTTCAGACGACAAAATCCTCGAAGTTATGTAATTTGATTTTCCCAAGAGTTTGCCATTGAAGAATTGATACTAACATTAGTTTTCACACAAAAATTTGCCTATGAGGAACCTTTCCCGGCAATTGTCTCAGAAGGTGTCAGGTCATTTCTCTCTAAAATTTTTTCTCTCCCAGGTTATTTCTCTCTCCCACCATTTCACGGTAGGTCATTTCACGGTAGGTCATTTCTCTCTCCTACCTGGGTCATTTCACCCCATTTTTAATCTGGTCTTATATAATTATTAACAATTCCATTCTTGTGTTATTATCTTTTATCTTGTAAAATAAATTAATTTTACCAATTAATGACCAATAAAAATCGAACGCAAGAAAGTGTTTCGGAATTTTATTTACAGAGGAAAATTTAAATATTTAATATTAATAACAATAAATTTAAAGCGTTGTCCAGCCCTTTCCACGCAGAGGCCTCCTCGTTAAGGGTCATAATTTGAAAAACAAATTTAAGAGTACATAAAAAATTACTTTTATTGATTGATTTCATAATGTTTGGCGATACAAATACTGACGTAGGAATGAAAAAAAAGTTTTCAATTATATAATGTCACTTCAATAAATTTTCTTTTTGGAGAACTACAGTTCTGCATGCAGCTAAAAATACAAATAATTTTTAGAAAACAAAGGATACTTCAAAATATATAGTATGAAACCAGATGCACAAGTAAAAGTATGTGAATATTCACCGGAAATGGCTTGCAATTTTTAAGATGTTTAAAATACTAGTATATTACGTCATGAAAACGATCCTTACTGTAAGAAAAATTAGTTAAATACCCACCCACCCCCTTTAATATAATGTTATCTGCTGTGTTTACCACTATATTTTACGAAATAGAGAATACATTATTAGGACTGCATAATTTTTTTTTCCGCAGAAATTGTTATTTAGATGCTCTCAGTAAATGTCAAATAATCTACTGTCCCTAATAAGTTACATATTCTTGGATTTAATACAAAAAAAAAATCTTCTCATTTTTATACGCATTATATCCATGGCGTTCATTTTTCACCGTTTTACCCGAGATCATGAATTTTAAGTACAAACAAAAATATTCCAAACATAACACAAAATTGAGCTAGCTTTTTGAAATGGCAATGACATATGACTCTCATGTAAGCAAGAATAATCTTTCGACTGTTCAACACTTCCGTTTTATTATGAAAGTGTCATTCATGAGAAGTATTTTACATGTATGCCATTCGTGAGAAGTCTTTTACATGTATGCACATACATATGTATGCAAGAGAAAATAATGCAGAATATTTGAGAATAATTTTTGTAACAATCGGGGCATTTTAAATTAAAAATCTATGCAACAGTACATTGATTTTGTGTTCCAAGAATAAACGTGTTAGTGTTGCGGGGGGGGGGGGGGCTTTCGCTGTTGCACAAAGAAAGCATTTGTAATTTAAAAAAATGAAGTATAAAAAATTAATTAAAACTTACTCAAGTCTGTGACAATGCATACATTTAAGATTAGTCATTTTGCCTAAAATTGTGATCGCTAGGAAGTATATGTTATTTACAGAACACGTAAATAAGATATTTATTCAATGTATCAAAAAGTTGAAAAAAATCATATAATAATCTGGCTGAACACATCTTTGTACAAGTTGTAATTTTTTTATCTAAAGACTAAAGGAGATATTATGTTGTCAATCTGTGAAATCGACAGTTTACGAATTAACATAATTATGCACCCAGCATGATGATAAAAAATAAAAACACCTTGTTGGGTACTATAAAACAGCAAGACAACAATTATGAATTCTAACAATTATATTTTTATTCCTGATAAAGACCATAAACGAAAGACGACAGGATAATAAATAAATTCACTTGAAGTCTACTCGATAATGAATTTGATTGTTAAAGACAGAAGATTAAAAAAAAATATTTCTATTATCGCATTTACAGTTATTTTATATTCCATTGTAGCTGCAGAACTGTAGCTCTTCGATTTTTTTTTGACAGACCGCTCTGTCAATACATTTTTTTTTCAGAGAGCTACAGTTCTGCAGCTTATTCCATTAGAAAGAAAGAAAGCGAGTCTTAGAATGAATGAATAGAAATCTGCCCACTGAAAAAGCTAGTTCAAGATTGTGTAAATTAATTAATTCAAAAAATTAATAAATAAAAGAATGAATTAAACTATGAAAGGATTCTAAAAAAAATAAATTAAATAATGAGTGAATTCTTAAATGTTTAAATTATGAATCAAATAAATAAACAACTTGAATAAATGTGTGAACTCAAAATTAAATAAAAAATACATGTTTTAATTAATAAATGAATAAAAAAGATAAAATAAATAAAGTTAGCGTTAAATTCAATAATGATGCCCGGTTATTAATGAAACTAATATAAGTTAAACTTGTTGCATTATGATTTTTGTGTTGGAGTGAAATGACCTAGGTTGTGGAGAGAAATGACCGGGGTAACGGAGGGAAATGACCTGGGGGAGAGATGACTTGGGCGGAAATGACCTAGGCGGAGCAGGTACTGGAGAGAAATAACCCGGATGTACTACAAATACTAGACATAGGCATCAGAAACAAATTGAGAGAGGGCTAAGTGATAATGGGGGGAGGAAGGAAATTACTAGTAAACCCCTATTTTCAGTGTCTATATTATGGAGATCTTTGCTGAAAAGCGGCCCTTATACCCCTGCTTCCGACGACAATAAATGAAGATAATATTTTTTTTTAATATTGTTCTAATGTTTAATCTTTCAAATTGCCATTGTCTCAATTTTGACGAAATTATATTTAAAGCATATGTACTCAACAAATTTAGGTGAAACAAGATTATTGCAATTTTGACATTTTTCCTTATAATACCGATAGAAACAGAACAAAAATTAGTATTTACAAATGATATAATTTTAATATTTAAATTTCTAGGGATTTTTTTGTTTTGGTTTTCAAGTTTTGTTAGTTACATACTGCCTTTCAATTACAGTTTTCATTGTTTGATTACACTGAAAGAGCGATCTTTTCAGGAATGCGCTGGGTTTTAAAGGTAAATCTTTTTAATACATAATAACAATAAATTAAACAACATTGTACATGAATAAATATTCTATTATTGTAATATGCACCGAACAAAAAGTCCACATTTAATATCAGAAAAGGATTTGTAATTTATTCTACAGTTGCTGAAGAAAATGTGTAGACGCTAAATTTGTTCAGAAATTATTCCTGCTATGGAGTTTAATAAAGCCCTTATTCTATTTTGTATCTACATGTAAGCCACCACCTTGACTTTTAAAAAAAATAAATACTTATAATTCTTAAGACCAGTTTTCTGTAAAAATCAAACCGATTGGAAAAAGATTTGCCAGGACATCTCTCAGATTTTCTTCAAACTTGGCATATAGAATCTTCGTGGGGTAAAACTTATATGTATTGCATAGGTCTTTTTTCTGGACATCCTCTGTTACCAATGTAACCGGAAAAAAAAAATCTGACCAATATGGCAAATTTGTTCATGGCAATCTTGCTAAAATCTGGCTAAAATCACACAATTACATCATCTTTGCTGAACCAATATTTAGGTTTAGAACTCTGTAACTAGGTTTTTTAATATAACTACGACATATATACCTTCAATTTATATATTTAGTATGTTAAAGAATTATTTGATAATTTTGTTATGCTTTGTCAAACAATTGCAAAATAAAAATTTTTCAAAATTTAGTCAAGACAGAAAAATTGCAAGAATTTGGGAAGAAAAACAAAAAATGAGCAGAACTTTCACAATGTTTTTTTATTTCATCTGAAGGCACTTGTCACAAATAATACACACACACACACACACATCCACACCCACACCCACACACACACACACACACACACACACACACACACACATATATATATACACACACACATATATATATATATATATATTTGTTATACCCTTATAAATATCATTCTATATATTTATTACTAATAAAAAGTCCAACAAAAGAAATGTTTTTTACATCGGTCTAACAATCACTATTGACCGGTCCTACATAAGAATTATTAGACCGCAACGTCACTCGTCTGTTACGTCACAATTAATAATCATCGTTCAATATCGGCGACGCGAAAATAGCCGAAGTTAAAGAGCTATTAAGAGTTGCTGCTAACAGCAAGGTAAGGTAGAATATATATATATATATGAACACACATAAGATTTGCGTAAACACACATATAAGATTTGCATTTTGCCAAAATAGCTGTAGTGTATAAGATCTATATACTTGTACACTCTTTTTAAAGTAGAAATTCAACAAATTAAGTTTAAAATCTGTAAAATTAAAATAACATTGCCAGCTGACCAATAAAAGAATATTAATTCATATCTAAAGGCGAGAATATGATCATAAACATAGACCCCAACTTTCTAGCACTATACAAAAATAACAATCCTCTATTACTGTTTACTGAAGTCAATAATGCTGCTTCATAATTTCTAAATCATATTCCTCATTTTTTAACATATGAAAATGATAAAAAAAAAATGCTGCAATCCAAAACACAAATAGCTTCTACAGTTACTTGATAAATATGACAAGACCACAAAAAAGTATTTCTGAACCTCTATCAAAGTCACCGAATACATGTACAATGTATTTCAATTAACAAAACATATCATATCCTAAATTTTAAGAAGCTCTAAACATTAGCAAAAAGTGATCTGCAGACATTCAATTATCCTAAAAAGGTATGTAAATAAAGACTATTAGTTCATTTTCTACAAGTAAATGTTTAAAGACAAAAATTTATTCATGAACAGAAAAAAACTTGTTGACTGTTAGGAAAATTTATGTGAATATCAATTCATTGAATTATTCTTGGACTTAGGTAATGCAGCTAGTAAGAATTATTTTCTAAGGTAATGCTAGTAAGAATATTTTATATTATATAGAATATTCGATTACAAATTGTGTAAAACAATCAATGCTAAACAATCATTTCTTCTATCCGAGTTCTAAGAGCAGATCATTCTTACTGCATAAAACTACCCCTACAAGTATAGCATTTTAGTGTGCTTCCTTAAGTAAAGTTTAAAATCTTGTTAACATTCAGTATGCATGGAGACACACATGAGTTTTCTCATTTCTAATTTCCTCTTCAGGAAAATCACATCGACAAGCCAGCTACATTGCTCCTCTTTTGGCGAACTCCTCTTTTAATAACGGTCAACTTATTTCTAACCGCAGAAGTAATTAAAATTTTCAGTATCTCCAAATGAAGACAAAACATATCAAACTTTATGAAATAAACAAGTACAATAAAAGCAAACCCTAAATCAAGAATGTTTTTTGTCCAAAGTTCATTGATAGTTGTTCAAGTTAAACATAATGTTTTCTTTAATACATGCATACATTATAATTATATGTTCAATAAAAGAGAAATAAGCAGATCGTAAACTAGTATTGTATTTTTTCAAAAATTCTCTAGAGGGACGTTAAACAATAAACAATCAATCAAATAGCATTAATGAATAAATACTTTCTACAGTAATATATTTTATCATCTGATAAAAGCTAGGGCCTCCTGCATGATTGTTTTATTTTTGTGTCTTTTATAAAAAAAATGTACACACAAAAGATTTAAAGTTCTTTTTCACTAAAACTAATGAGAATTTGTACACTACGCAAAACGTAAGTTGTATTTTGGATTTCATTGTTTTGTAATAGTAAATCATCGCATTCAAAGTTATAAATAATGCTATGAACGCTTGGGATAGAAAATTATAGTGCAAAATCTTCGACTTTATTTTTTTTTCAGTCCAATAAATATATTTGGATAGCATTAAACACGCCTGCTAATCGATCAATTGCACAACCAGCAGTTGTGTATAACAATCAAAAAAGATCGTTATGTTCTTATTCGTGCCACTCAAACGAACATAAATAATTTATAAAATAAACACAAACACGTATATTAGGATGTGAAGCGCTCTGATGGTGCAGTTTACTTATAATACACAGATTGTTACAAATACATATCAATCTTCTTTAATTGTCTTCCTTTCTACAAAATAAAACAAGATTTTTAAATATAAAATCTTTTTAAAACATGTAAAGCAAGGGCGGGTGGGTGGGGATTCAGTTATATGCACTAAAAAGAGCCTTCGAATGGCTTTAGAATATTCTGTGCTAACAGCGGTCAGTTAAAACCCGTGCAATGAATATTTAAATGTCACCTGACAAGGTGACCAGCATTACAGCCAATAGATTACAGATATAAATAAACACGAACACGTGTTATTAGCAACATTGGTAAATACATTTATGTTCTTATTCGTGCCACTCAAACGAACATAAATAATTTATAAAATAAACACAAACACGTATATTAGGATGTGAAGCGCTCTGATAGTGCAGTTTACTTATTTCGAAAGACAAAGAAGAATCGAAAGAGAATGACTTGTATAATCATGTGAATTTCATATACCTAAGTTTTTGGTTACAGATAATTTATCCTGAATGTTTTCTTTCACATAGCCATCTTTAGCTTTTTCTGACCTCCACCGCCCATGCTTTTTAAACAACCTGTCACTTATACCAGCCGCTGCAGCGGAAGTTGCCCCGCCTGACCGTAGGCTATGAAGACCAAATTTGCTCTTATCTAAACCTATTTTTTCAAAAGCATCCAAGACAATTTCTCGTGCCCTAGTATAAGACAAAGGGCGATTATCTCTTCTAACTTTATATGCACTTGTATTTTTACAAAATAACAAAGATCTGAATAAATATTCTGATGAATCAACTTCAGCACCCAACAATTTTATATATTCTTCTAACATATGTACAGGACAAGTGTCACCATGAGTTCTAGCAATACACACCTCCTGCCCTTCTTTGTAAACATCCGTTTTACTTTTCACAATATTAATTTTCATACACACATCGTCAAATGATATATCATTAAGTCTAATATTAGCAAGCTCCGAGAATCTGAGGAACCCTGCAAAACCCAACAAACACAAACATAAAGTACGCATATTATATAAATTGTTTGATTTGTATCTCTGAACCAATAACTTCAAATGATCTGGTGTAATCGGTTCCTTTTTTACAACTGGCTTGGAAGTCTCTCTTATTGCACCCTCCTTTGTTAATTTCACTAAAACGGATTCACATGGATCTTTTAGCCCTGCTAGCTGATGTGCCCAACTAATAGAGTGTGTAGCTAATTGAATTTTACTTGAAGATTTGTAATCTTTAGCGATGGAAATTATATAGAGAACCACGTGTTCATCCGCTGCGGGTAATGCAGAAATAGCAGGCAGAAAAGCGCCACACCATCTGCAGAAAGCATTGAATGCGTACCTGTATTGACTTGATGTGTTCGATGCTCTGGATTTTAGGCAGTAGGATGGTAAAAAGTCCCTAAGTTGTTGTAATCGCTGATCCTCAATCCTCGCACTATCAGACCACCGTCCCATTTTAAATATATCTGAAAATTGTATAAAACGGAATACAAAGATTAAATTGACGTTATTAATACACATTTTCTTATGGTGTATCAGGACCCTCAATCAACTGCAATACACCGACTTAACAGATGTATCAGGACCATAAATCATCTGCAATACATCTGACCAATATAAACATCTGGTGTACCAGGACCCATCTCATCTGCAATACACCTCAAAAAGTATCTATATTTACATTCTGATCTCAACATGAGTATATAAACAAACTATATAGCGTTCTATATTAGGATCTTGCATCCAACTTTACTGCCATTATCCCAGAAGTAAAATTTTTTGATCCAAACAAACACGCTTTGTTATCACCCTGAATAAGTATGTCTGTACAATCATTGAATAGTAAAGCATCTTTAACGTACCATCTATACGTCATATCTTTATCAAAAATAAATGGCAAAAAAACAGCGGAGGGCCAGTTTGGAACAATTAAGACCCCAAAGCCTTGCATGCTATTAGATGTTTAATAGCCCGAACTACTAAGTGAATAGGTGGCACTTACCAATTGTTTTCGTGTTCCCAGTTTTGTGTAAAACAGTCAATAGCTTCTGAGCCAGGATTCCAAAATTTTGAATTATACCGTCCCAACTTACAATTGTTATAATTTGCAAATCTGTCAACAGTAAAAGTTCCGAACAAGTTGTTAACAAATTCGAAAAATGTAGCAGTAACGCCCCAGTCATCGTGATCTATAATATTGCTAAGAAAATCAGCTTTATCATTTTGTAATCTTGGAATCCATTGTATGTCAATTGAAATTTTTTGTTCTACACACATTTTGAAAATATTGTAAGCAAGAGATTGTAAATGATGTTTCATACTACCAGACTGAACAATTTTTACACAACTCTGATTATCAGTGAACCATTTCACCTCTTTATTCACTAAACTATCTTTAAATGAAGCCAAAGCTACTTCAATCGCTCGAAGCTCTCTCCAAGTAGAGCTCATACCCTTCTCAAACTCTTTCCACATTAAGTGAAAAATTTTTGAATCAACTTCGACAGTGTACGCTCCTGAAGCTAGACTACTCGCATCAGAGTAAATAATCACACTTTTCTTTGTCGGTGTGTGTAAATATCTTGTTTTTTCTGAGTAAATACATTGCAACCAAAAATTAAATTCATTTAGAACCTCGTTCTTGTGTGTGAATACAATAACATCGTCCCATGACTTTCTACATGCTATCTCTATAGAACAGAATCTTGTCATTATGCTACATATGTTACCCATCACTGGTGACATTGACATAATCTTTCCAACCACTCTTGCCAACTCTCTGGCCGTCACTTTAGGAAAACTCTTCACTAGTTTCTGCAAAGAAGCCACTGTATCGTCCAAACGTCTTGTAGGCACTGAAATAGAAAATGACTGTGAATCCCAAGAAATTTCTAACCATTCTAAATTCTGAGTTGGGTAAAATACAGATTTTTCAAAATTTATAAGTAGCCCAAAGTCAGACAAACTCTTTTGAATGAATTCAGAAACTGAAAAACATTCCTGTTTTGATGGGGCAAACACAAAACCGTCATCTAGGTGAAGAACTATCTTAATACCCTTCTTCCCCCAGAATTTAACAATGGGTCTAAGACTTTTTGTAAAAATAAATGGAGCAGATGACAAGCCGAACGGGAGTACAGTATAACAATAATATTTTTCGTTCCATGAGAACCCAAGATATGTCTGGAAACTTTCAGAAATATCAATATGATGATAGCCAGATTTGAGGTCGAATTTTATACAATAGCAATCTTTCTCAAAATAATCCAGGGCTGTTTTCCAATCTTCAAACTTTATTTTCTCATATTTCACATAATAATTCAGTCTACACAAATCTAGTATCAACCTCTTTTTTGACCTGTTTTCCGCGACACTAAGAGGGCTTACAATATATGGTCTGTGTGTAACTTCTACAACACAACCTGTCTTGATTAACTGGGATATAATTCAGCGTCAATCTCTGCAGATTTGTTATTTCTAAAATTCATAGATGGCGGAAAAGAGAGGAAAGGAATTTCATAACCAGAATGTATTACTTTCAAAATGTAAGGAAAAGCCCCAATTTCTTCCCATTTACTGTAATGCCTTTTTTAGACTATGTTTAATACTATGACTCTTTTCATGAACACAAGTCAAACAACCTGTATACTTATCATTGACTTTGATTGGTCTTTCCCTTTGGGCAGTTGGATTTCCAGTGCCCTGTTCCGAAACAACCGAAGCAAACGTCGTAGGGCATAGGCTGTCTCCTTGACTGCTTGTTTCTGCTTTGGCCGTAGAGAAATGGCTGTTGTTGCTGCTGTTAAAAGGCAGGAAAGGGCTGAAAAGTACTAGTAGCCCCAGGAAGAGCCAGCTGAGCCGGAGATCCCGCAGCTGCCGCTGGTGGCGTTTTCTGTGTCCCGTAAGGCTGAAATCTCTTGTTCTGCTTCTGATGTCTGAGGGCCCTGTTTTCGGCACTGCGTATCTTCTTTTCATCATCGGAGTTGTCTGCGATTTCATTACACTGGTATTCGTTGACAGTTTTCCAGCCCGCGGGAGATGAATCTGCTATGCGTATATGCTTTTGACGCGTTTTCAATTTTTTACACAAGTCAGAAATGATTTTCAATGATTCAGAATCTTTTAAATCAAAGGCTCTCGACTCTAGCTTCTCTAAACCCTCTAATAATTCGGCGTTAAATTCAAACTGAATTCGGTTGCCTTCAGGCTTTATCTTATGAAGAGAATTCTCCTTGAGTTTCTTCGAGATGGACTCGGACTGCTCCGCTTTTAACTGTCCCGAGAAAGTTTTGAATTGAGACTGTATTACTCCCGTGAAGAGTTTAACAATGTCCGAGATTTCCAATGAAGAGTTCCCTCCTGTGCTGTCTTTCGGTAATTTATCTGTGTCCAAAGTCAGTTCATCGCCCGAATCGCCCATATTACGTGGCAATAGAGAGTGAAAAAAGACGTGTTATATGCACTTAAAAGAGCCTTCGAATGGCTTTAGAATATCCTGTGCTAACAGCGGTCAGTTAAAACCCGTGCAATGAATATTTAAATGTCACCTGACAAGGTGACCAGCATTACAGCCAATAGATTACAGATATAAATGAACACGAACACGTTTTATTAGCAACATTGATAAATACATATTTCCGGTTGTGCAATTGATGCGAATAATTCCAGTATACAGGTAGTAAATGGACCCGATTCAGGCAATAATTGATATTTTTATTAAAATATAAGAATGTGATTCCATGAGCAATTTATTTTTCTTTAATTTTACACCCTCATAAAATGCAGTGATTGTCGATTAGCGACGATATTTGTTTTGAAGCAAGGGCTAGTAGAGCGAAAACGCTGATTGAAAATAGTATTCGCCGACTAAAATTCGTATTAATCTCAACTAACCTTGAAAATTCAATGTCCACCATGAGTATGCTGCAAGTGCATCCTATCCACCAAAATTTGGACTTCGATATGAGTATAATTTGACAAATATTCGTAGGAAATAACATTACTTATGCATGCGATCATTCAGTTGTGAAAGAGATATCGGGTTAAGCATGAGATGAATGATAAAAAATTACGATAGTATAACAAAATCTCCATAATTCACCTCTTATACTATTTTATTTTTGGTAATTAAAAAATTTTGAATATTTGCTATAATATGAAGACGTTGCAGTGGCAGATCTAGCAATTTTTGAAAAAAAGGGGGGGGGTATCCAGGTGTCCAACACTCATGCATATAGGCACTTCAAACCTGGCAACACTGAGTTTTCAACAGTTCTATGGGGGACTTTGACAAGCCAAAAACAAACAAACAAACCAATAAAACAAAAGCACAAACAAGCAAGCAGTAGATATACATGTAGTTATAATTTTTCCATTGGTTTCAAAGTGAAACATTGTATAGGACGTGTTGGTAGTCCACCCAGGGCTGGGATTGGATTTCATGTGACGGTACTCGGAGGAAAGCATATTAAACGAGGGAACTCTATTTATATGTGCATCAGTTGCACAAAGGGAAATCGATCTCTTTTGATTGTTATACACAACTGCTGGTTGTGCAATTGATCGATTAGCAGGCCTGTTAAACAAAAGGAGCTGTGCTTTCGTTGTAAAAAAAAAATTAAATATCATATACCCTTTATAAAAAATTAATTTATCAATAAATATTTGAACATATCTGGAACGTGCACCTTTGCACCAAGATGCATTGTTTTAACTTCATAAAAAGATTTTTCCTGATTAAAAAAAAACAGTGTAAATCATGCTAGTAGCAGTTTGAACATCTAACTGTCTTAAACGCCGAGGTTTTTAACCGTACGGTTTTCCTCAGGTAAGTTTGGTGTGGGGTGGAGCTTAGTCGAAGCGGCTGAGAAGCCCCGAGGGAACGACGCTGGCTTGTGTATACTACCTATATACACAGGATGTTACCTGAGTGTATTACCTGTAAGCGTTTTCCTACGACATTGTAAAATAAAGCCGTTTTTTTCTTACGTGTAGCTAGTTTCTTTTAAAATAAATATTTTTAATAATTCGACAATTTCAATATACTGCGTGTTTGTTAATCAAATGTTATAACGAAAATACATGTACTATCAGCAAAATCTGTCGTTGTAATCTGGCGACAAAAATAATTCAAATTACACGCGTGTACGCAAGTGGGTCATAAATAAGTTTCTTGGTATAAATAACAATTAAACGTACAAACGGTGTTTTGAGAATAAATTGTTCAGAAATAATGGTATAATTATAGTCTCAAAATATATATTTTTAAGATAAATCCTAGGTGATTTTTCCATAACGCATGGTCTGTAAAAATGGCCTGGGGTTCGGACCGGGAAAGATTCCCCGACAACTAGGCCTATGGATGAAACGGGAATGGAATCATCAGCATCATACTTTTTTCTTTCGGGATTCATAATTTCAAATATTAATTAAAAGCTACACCATGTAATGAGACTGTGTCTGACCTGATGTATGTCTACATTGTCTGTCATCAACATTTATTTTAACCTAATTTTTCATTGTGAAATGTACTATCCGGAGAGATTCAGGACAGAGACCCCTTCAGGTGTCACAATTTTCAAAGCAGAGGAAACTCGGGTTACATGCATGGAATCCATAAATTGGAGAGAAAAAAGTATACATACTTAGCATTTTTAATAGTATAATTACCTCTTGTCTTCATTATGCATTGTATCTTTTTTCTTCTTCTTCCACACTGCAAATCCTCGCCCGTTTGGATAAGTTTTCTCACAAAATCATTTATTTATTAAACCAATACTATGCCTACATATTCTTACATGCGCTACAGAGTAATTTAGGGGAAGTAATTGGGAAGCAAAAGTTCAAAATACAGAAAATTGAATATATATCCACCTCTGAATTTCTTTTACACATATGATTTGCCAACCAATATTTAAAAAGTATAATATTACCAAATATGGACCTTTTATGCTTTATTATTGCTTCATTTGTAAATTGCTGCATGTTTTGTTTTAGGACTTTAAAAATTACTATATTTTTGATATTTTGCAATACATAACATGACCACGTACCAGTGTGAAATTAAAATTGAACCGTAAACATTGTTGTTTGAATCCCTTGTATTGGATTAAAAGAATAAACTCGAATTTAGACATATCTTTTATTTCTGGACATAATTTTTCACAGCAAGTACATATTTTCAAAATTTATGAAAATGAGAAATTTTGTGTCTCGTTTGCATGGCAACTAAAGTAATGATTCAAAAAATATTTATAGATTTTACAATCACTCACACATATGAATAAATTATCATAGAAAAATCAAAATCTGTAACTATGCGCGGCCAACCAATTTTGATACTGTAATTACAGAGAATTGGTCTGAAATGTGAGCCTCCCATTATCTCTATTTTATTTAGGAAATGGGTGGAAAGGAAAAACTAGCAAAGAGTCTTTTTGAAGGTGAAAGTGATTCTCACAAAAATGCTCAGAAGATGTGTAAAAGACTTTTAAAATACAACGGTGAGTTCTATTGCACATTCTAGGCCTCAAATATATGGGCGACGTTTACATTTTGTTCTTTAAAAAGAATAAATTTTATGCTTAATTTTAGACGACCTAAAAACTTTTCAATTCAAATGAATTTGGCAATTTAACATATTTTATTAAAGAAGAAGGTATGGGTTTAGCTTAAGTGTGCCCTGAGAATTTAAGATCATCAAAAAGACTTGAAACATACTACAATATTAGTCAAGTATATGACTGTGATAAATCAGGAAAGAATATGGCACAAAGGATTACCATTCTTCCAATATGACGTCATTAATGTGATGCGTTTCTGTATTTTTAACAGAAAAAAGCCTTAAAGAACTGTGAACGATTGTTTTGTTCCACCCTAAGTCAATTTTGCAATAGTTAACATATTCGATAATTTTTAAATATTTTTATAGATAATTATATGGATTTTCATAAAACATTTCTTATTTGGGAAAACAAAGAGAAATACCTCTAACATTTTGGTAAAACATGTTTTTTTATAATAGAAATCAACGGAAAAACGGAAAATATTTTAAAAACATCTCACCCCCCATGTCACAAAAAATTTCTTTTTACAGGTAATATGTAATGTCAATTCTCAAATTCATACCAAAGCTTTTTGTGTGACACTTGGGGGGAACATGTGTTTATTGACAAAAAAGATAAAAATACTTGTTTTCCACCAATTTAAAAGCGATTTACAACTGAAACATTATATTTCATTGATATATTTATGTTTTATTTATTTGCCAATAATTTAACATAAGAAAAGATATCAGGAACATTTGATCATATCCAAGACTATTTCAAAATATGGTGATGCTTGAAACTCCGATTTTAGTGGAAAATATCTTCTACTCCCATTTTTCAAGAGCTGGAATTATTGATAATTTACTGTTCACGCAGTTATTAAGACAATTCACTACCATTGAACTGTTCTTTGTATTAAACAAAGATTTTATGGTCAAATTCCTATTTATATTGAATTAACTGGTACTAAAATGCAGGCGGGAATCGAGAGTTAGTGTGCGTATTTCTTTTTTTTGAAGGGTAATATTCCTTTAGAAAATAATATCCACAGCCGTTGCCAACTTTCATTTTATAATGTTCTGTGAAAAACAATAATAAATCACATACCTAAAAATCTTTTTGGGCGATCCTGTGGACAACATTTTCTGAAAGAAAATTCCTATGAAAATTGGTGTCTTCTACAACTTTTGATGAAAATACGGGAAAATGCACATGTTTATGACGTCACAAAAAGCATTTAAAATATGTGAGAAAAATGTTTTGTATGATTTTTCTGCGTAGAATTTCAATGATTCAGGCAACATTAATTCTCATCTTTTACATCAGTTTCATTTTTTTTAAAAATCACAGGGCAAAACTTGTATGGAAACCATACCTTGTTCTTATAATTTTGAGATTTATATAGTAATGTCCATTTTTAAAATGCAGAAACCAACGATTCCAGAATATATACAAATTGTAGCACTCGGAGAAGAAAGCAGTACGTGAACCGACAAGAGTTTCTTCAGGCTGTCCTGCTGTGGTCACTATTGACCCATAGAACAGACATCGCTACCCTGGTCTGGCGAAGGGTGGCTAATCAGCTGTGTATGATTTTTATTCCATTTGTTGGGCTTTGATTTGATTGACAATATCTATGTTGTTTTTGTAGACCAAGTCTTCCAACAAAAAATTGGAATTCCCATGGGTACCAATTGCATCGCGTTATAAGCAGACCTTTTTGTATTCATATAAAGAAGAATTTGTGCAAAATCTTATGCATGGAAAGAAGAAAACACTTGCTGTGCCCTTCATGTCGACATTTAGATATATGGAAGACGCATTGTCGATTTACAATGCAATTTTCATTCTTATGTGGATACGACATATCCTGGTGAGGTTGAGATAAACGATACCACAAAGTCTGACCACCTGTTTCATATTTTGATATTTTTCTTGCAAAAGACTTAAATGGTAATCTGACAACCAAGCTCTATGATAAACGTGATGACTTCAACTTTTCAAACGTCAACTTCCCTTACTTATGTAGCAATATACCTTCTTCACCTGCATACGGAATTTTTGTATCTCAATTGATTCGATACGTAAGAATTTTCTCTCTGCATGAACAATTTCTAAAACGAATTAAATTATTTACAAACAAGTTGATGAAACAAGAATATCAACAGTCTCGTTTAAAGTCATCCTTGCGTAAGTTCTATGGTCGATACAATGACATTGTCAGCAAATACAATTTATCATTCAAATACCAACTGACATTTATCATGCAAATCCAATATTTATTCACTCAATTGACGACAAAATTTATTATTATTTCCCTACCTTGACAAGGAGCACAAGGCAGGTGTGACCGGTCGGCAGGGAATGCTCATCCTCCATATGGCATTTGAACCCACCTCTGATGTTTCGGGGAGTCTGTCTTTGCTCTTCTCCTATTTAGTATTGTTTTATGGAGATTTGGTAAACTAAGTTGACTACGAATAGTTCTGTCCTCGTGCTCTTTGCGGCTGTGAGGGATGCTCACTTCGCCTTGACACTTGATCCCACCTGTGGAATTTCCAGGGTCGACGTTTTCTAATCTCTAGACATGTTTATTTTGTATTCTTTAATGATTTTTTAGACCGAGATTTTTCATTGCAATTTGTTTCTTTTTTGTGTGTGTGATTGCAACAAAAGGTTATTTCTTATCTACCAAAAATAATCGCCTTAATAGCTCATCTTAGCCGAAGGCTCAAGTATGCTTTTCTGATCAAAATTTGTCCGTTGTGTGTTGTTGTCGTTGTTGTTGTTGTCCCTGGCAACTTTTCACAATTTCATCTTCTCTAAAACAACTGGGCCTATTTCAACCAAACTTGCCACAAAGCATCCTTGGGTGAAAGGGATTCAAGTGTGTTAAAATAAACGACCGAGCCCTTTTCCAAGGGGAGATAATTATAAATTAATGAAAAATTAAGGGCATCTTTTAGAAATTTACTTCTCCAGAACCCTTGGGCCAGGAAAGATGAAACTCATGTGGAAGCATCCTCAGGTAGTGTAGATAATAGTTTGTACAAATCACGATTCCCGGGGATAGGGCGGGGCCACAATGGCCAATCAAAGTTTAAAATAGGAATATAAGGAAAAATGTTTTAAAATCTCTTCCAGAACCATTGGGCCAGATAAAATGAAACTCATATGGGAGCATCCTCAGGTTTGTTTAGATTATGACCTCTGAGGATAAGATGGGGCTACAATGGCCGATCAAAGTTTTTACATATATATTAATAGGAAAAATCTATGAAAAATCTTCCTTTAAATATCGGCAAAGCCATGATTGGTGATGTTAATATGGAAACATCCTCAGTAAGAGTTAGTTCAAGTTTGTTCATATCACGACCCCAATCGCAACTTCTCGGGCCTTTCCGACTAGCGGAAAAACGACCTCGAATGTACTAGGAAGACGACATTACAACCCCCCCCCTTTCACGATCTTTGAAATAAATGCATGGAGACCTTTCATCTGTGGGATATGGAGTTCATCCTTATTCAATGTAATGATATTACCTAAAATATACCATAGAAGGAACCTCTATTTCCGTCTACACTATATTTGAACAAACAGGAAGGTGTATAAATTTTTAACATCCGGTGATGCTAATACATTCTAGGTTGTTTTTCCGACCTTTGACGGAAAGACCCGAGATGATGCGATTGATCACGACCCATCGGGGTAGGGTTGGGCTATAATTTTAGCAGTCGATTGTCATTTTAACTTTAACTACACTCAATTAGATATTCACTCATTATTTCTCCATTTTGAACGACATTAAGAGAAAATTAGAAAAAAGGATGTCCGCCATTTTGAATCGCTTCTTGATCCAGTTGAGCGTTCTGGCTTATTGTTTGTTGATTTATATTGGATTTATATTGTATTATAGATACTGGACTCGTCAGTGCATTGATTCTCCAGGAGATGGCCTCCATAGCCTCGCTGAAGGACGAGGAGTTAGCGATGAAGTTGACTGAACATTCAAAGTATTTTTTTCAATGTTGTATACTTATTCTACGCATTTAATGTGTTGGTTTGATAGTGTAAAACAACCTTAAGAAAAATCTACTCTACAAATAATTACAAAAATGATTTTTAAAAATATTTATAAAAGTATGAACTGTTTTTAAATGATAGAGAATGAAAGAACAGTCATTGTGGGGATGATTTCTGCTGATATGACTTGCATTTAATTTTTCAATTTTGGTAATAAGTTTCAATGTATTCGTTATGTTGTATAATATATGAGGTAGAAATATATTTTTTGAGATACAAGGCATTAAAAATTAAAGGGAAAAGAGACTTTCCAGATTTTTTATGCCAAAGAAAGGAAAACTTTTTTTTTGCTCTTTGAAAACATTATCTAGGATTCGATTTGCTACTTTTTTCAAGACATGAAAATGAAGCACGTAAGAAGAAGGTACAGTTTGGGATTAATTGTGCCCTCAAAATGCAATATTCTTAAAAAAGTTATGAATTGGCTTTAACAATAGTTGAATAGATTTTTGTATCCTTACTGCATTGAATTCCTTTGAATCAGAAAAAATAAATTTAAGGACAGATGATATTAACAAAAAATGGATGCCTGAATTGGTCTATATTTTTTGGACTAATTTCATTGAAATTGATGCAAATAATAAATTTCTAGAATATAAAGAATTTGTAAATCTTCTGTGATGTTCAAAAGTCTGCCTCTGTGAAACCATCCTTATTAATCTATACAAATATTTTTCACTTCAAATCTCGTTTTTGTGAAAATTTGAATAAAAAAATTAAAACTACGCGGTGAAAGTTAATATTCATTTTACTCATTTTAACATGACTTATGTTGTTAATTTCATATCTTTTGACAAAAGTTTGTTTGTATCATTTGTCCTTAATTTCTTATATCACTTTCATTTTTTATTAAATAATAAGTAATAAATTAATACAGGGCTAATTTTGTATTGAAACTGCACCTCTTTTTTGCAAAAACGTTCATATTCTTTGGGAGATGAACCCAAGGAAGTTCCGTGTTGATAACTGACAATTCATTTTTTATTTCATGGTTTATAAAACGTAAATTGTCAAAAATATTATTTTGATATTATTTCGTATAACATAGGCTCAAATAAGTTATGATTTAAGTAAGGTGCTAGTACCGGTAATTAGTAAATTATCTCACAAAGAAATATTTAAAATGTTGATCCTTGACGACCTTGGAAGAATGCATTTCAATTATATATTTTTGACTTATCTTCTTAGGTATAAATCTTACTTCACTTGGTCTCATTACATTTTAAAAACTTTTTTGTAATAAAATTACATTTATTGACAGTAGGTGTATTCTATTATTTCTAACTTAATTTACACATTTGGCAGATCGTTTACATCCCGAGTATTAAGTATGATGGACAATCTTTATCGGACGGACAGGGAAGTAGCGTTTGAAATTTTGGACGAATTAGAAACAGTCTGGACTATCCAAGCCCGACCTCTATCGTTTGCGTACGAATCGAAGATGTACGATATCATAGCTCACCCATGCTCTGTTGCTTTGATGAACAAGATTTGGTATAACGGACTTATTCCCAGCGGATTGTCCATGAGATTTTGCAAAGATTTTTTGGTTAGTAAGTGTAGTTCCCCATCTCATGTGTGTACTTTAAAAAAAGTAGATAATGTTATTTGCAAACTGTTTTACTCATAACTTTTGATTTTAGCTTATCATTATGGGTTGTGTGAAAAAAATTTTAATCAGCAATGAAACATAACTAATTCTAATTCTGACGTCATGTTTTATAGGAACAACCACCTGTTGCTGGGAGTGCTCCCTGCTTCCACTTCGTTTTGCATTACGTGAGCTTAACAATCATTATTGTTTTCTTTTCTGTTTATACGACACTCAAGTGATTGCCATTGATAAACTAATTCTTGCTTACTGAACTTGTAAGCAAATACAATCATTCTACTTTAACTTATGTCACAGGTTTGAAATGCATGACGTTATTGTAAATGGTCCCCTTTTACAGATTTTCTTTGCAGTGATCATTGTCCTTTATATTTTAGTTAATTGCAGCCTCGAGGACCGGGCTGTTTTATAAATATAAGTTCAAGTGTTGGTGTATGGAAATTGAGGTGGGAGAAGTTATTCATAAAGGTTTTCTAAATATTAAAAAGAGTGTTAATCAAAATGTTCTATCCCTTTAAAAATTACGATATACATAATATATGAATTTGGACATCATTTACTTTTAAAAAAAAATAAAAGGTCCTTTTTTCAGAAAAAAATTTAATTTTACCTATCGCATAAAAAACGTACTCTACACAATTCATGTTTTAAATTCTTAAAGTGAAATACATTTTATGCCCCCTTCGAAGAACGGAGGACATATTGCTTTGCTGCTGCCTGTAGGTCTGTCTGTCGGTCCACTTAGTTTCCGTTCATTTTCTTCACAATTGTTGCACATACTGAAATGAAATATGGTATACAGATATCAGATATCAGATAAATATCTAGGTCAATTTCTGTTTCGGGTACGGTACGATCGCGCAATTTTTCAGAGAGTTATGCACCTTGGACTTAGAAAAATTAGAATTATTTGCAGTTTCTGTTCATTTTCTTTGCAACCGTTGCACATACTGAGATGAAATTTGGTAAACAGAAATATCAGATGAATATCTATAGGTCAAGTTCTGTTTTGCTTATAATCAGGCCATTTTTCACAGAGTTATGACCCTTGGACTTTGGAAAATTCCAATTATTTGCTGTTTCCGTTCATTTTCTTCCAAGAGGTTGCTTATATTGAAATGAAATTTAGTTTACAGATTTGTAATAAGAATATCTAGGTCAAGTTTTGTTTTGGGTAAGAGAGCGCTATTTTTTGCTTTTGTCACAGACTTATGTCCCCTGGACGTAGAAAAATTTCAATTACTTGTAGTTTCCCTTCACTTAAGTTGCAAAGGTTGCACATACTGACATGAAATTTAGTATACATATTCACCAGATTAATATCTAGGTCAAGTTCTGTTTTGGGTACAATTGGGTACAAAAGAGTTATGCCCTTTTATAAATACAAATACAAATACAAATAAGGGGGAGTGTTTTACAATCTTCTTTTGTTTAATATCTAGGTGATGCATCTGTCCTTTCAATTTATATTTATGCAGCCAACATTTACTTGAGAAAATGATAAAGTTTAAAAGGGCATCGTTTTCCTTCGATTTTCATTCATGATCAACTACAATTTTCAAAATATTCTCGACTATCGTCTCCATCATTTAGACGCATGCCTTTTTCACACAAATCGAAGCGGTTTGATTATCAAGACTTATTTCCATTGTTTGCTTTATTATTACCTGGGCGACAAATGATGGTTACATATACATCAATGTTTTCTCGTGTTTTTTATAAGTTTTCTTTGCAGTGATCATGCATTATCTTGTATGTTATTGTCAATTTTTTTCTTTTTATAGGTTTTCTTTGCAGTGATCATCCTCCTGTATAGCTACATGTTACTGACCAATTTTAAAAAATATCAGGACATGACTGCCTTCTTTCAAATGTCTGAGATCGCCCTTTACGCCTGGACAGGGTTTGATTTCCTGAACGACATCATCAGCGTTATGGTATTTGTTTCTCAAAAGCTAATTCTTATATTATTCTATTGAAGGAGAAATAATCAAGAAAGACACCAATAAGGTGAGATGGTTAAAATAAAACCACTAGGCCGACGGAGATAAAACTAAAATGTTCAAATCATGACCTAGGATAGGATCAGGCCACAATAGAAAATAATTACACTGAAAGACAAAGGAAAATTCTGTTTTTATCTCGTTTAATGACCCAATTAGTCAGAAGACGTGAAAACTTCCGGAGGTAGCATACATTCTAAATTATTCAATATATGGTTCCGGGAAATATGTTTGGGCCACAATAGGGATTTTAACTGTAACATTAGATATAAAAGAAAATAGTTTTACAAAAATGTTTTATACATGTTTAATGATTTTTCATGAAACAATGGTCAGAGGAGATAATACTAGGATTTTTGTACGATCTCATTTTAAATCATTGAGAACATGTTCTCTTGGGATAGGTAGGGCAATAAATTGGGATAAAGCTTACATCAACCTTATATAAATCAAAAATATAATTCCGATAACCTTTTTCACAACTACGACTATACCACACTTATAAGTCACATAATTATGTGAACATTCCCATCAAAGGAATAAGGTTTCAGCTTTTTGCGGTATACATGTGTAATGGAATATCATTAGAAGATCAAACTGGGTACAAAGATTGTTTATGACTAATTGATTTTCATAAATTTAACAAATGACCATTATGACAAATTCAAGATTAAGTTTAAAATTATAAAATTCATTAGAAATGAAATAAATTTTAAGGATAATGAACATGCATCAAATTCAAGACTCGATTGAAACGATGAGAATCGGGCGAAGAGCAAACTTGGACCTCTACTACATCTTAGCTGGGAAGAGGTGGTATAGATAAGTAAAATCTATCGTCCACCGATTGCACCGCTATGTATTTTTTGTCATGAAGAGTCACACAGCAAATCCTTGGACAATTGAGTATGTAATTAAGAATATGGAAATATCTCCTAAACCAATATTTTATGCTTCCCATAACAAAAACAACATAAAACAGTCAGACAATCGGTTGTTTATCACGATGGTGGTAAATTGCTGCTAAATCTTAATCAATGCATTTTTTTCATGGGAAATGAAAAAAAAAAACAAAAAAAAAAAACATTCCATTAACGATACTGTTGATTTATTTGTTTAATTAACTTGTTTGGCAACAGCTTGCCTTATTCGAAAATGGAACATGGTCTTGCTTACAAAATCAACTGAGATACATCATATTATTTTTGACAAACAAATTAATGAAACAAGAATATATTAAAAATCACGTAAACAATTCGTAAGTTCTATGGTCTATATCTTGTTAGCAAATACATTCCATCATTAAGCCAAATGCTGATGGCGGATTCTCACACAAATTGTTGGACGAGTTTTACACCCTGAATTGACTGCGATTTTTTCTGTAATTGCTTCATTTTGTAAAAAAAAAAAAACGTGCGTATAATGAGTCAGAAGAAGATGCTCACTCCTCCATGGCACCAGATCCAACCTCCGATGTTTTAAAGGTTGATGTTTGCTCTGCCCTGTTCAGTCTTAATCTGATTTGTTTTGAGCATGAATTGTGTTCGTTTTGTTCATTATTCAATAAGGATTCGAAATCATGCTATAAACTCGCTTTTAGAGAGAGGCTAAATAATTTTATTAACTTAACTGGTTCTTCAATTTTAAATTCATGACAAGAAGTGAGTTTTGTTCAAAAGAGTGAAACCTTTTTTTTTCTTCTTCAGGGAGTGTTGTGGAAAAGAACGGAAACCAGGAGAAAATGTACATACAGATTTCTCTCTCGACTGAACGATATGTGGAAGGTCTTGGGTCTGTTTTGTGCTATTCTTGTCGTTTTAACGATCACATCGAGACATAGCGTAGCCATTAATGAAGAAATGCCGAGATTTGCCCCTCGCTCGGCAGCCCTGCTGCTGCTCTTCTCCTACCTTCGTTACATGCGTCTGCTTGTTATTCACCATTACACAGGAATTACACTAATTTTTCTGAAACACATGGTAGGTAAAAATTAATGTATACTTTAATTTGAAAAGTGTTTATCAATGTAAGAAATTGATTAATTTAAAGCAAGTAGTAGGCTATGATAAAACTCTTTTTTTTTTTTTTGAAGAAAAAAAAACATGTGTCCTCTTAGAACTCTTTGCACTTAGAAAAAAAACCAAGTACACGAACAAATAATAAAATTTTAAGACGCCCTATCCATTTTTCAGGACATAGAGAAAGTAACAAAGTTCACTAAACTCTTTTTATTAACATTTTGAATTTTTGATTTTAAAAATATAAATAATTTTTTTTAAATGAATCGGAACCACAGCGAGGCAGCTCCACACTGTAAAAAATAAGTGTTTTATAAATAAACACCATATTGCAACAGATAATAAACACTTCAACACGTTTAGAATTTAAACACCTCAAGAAGTGTTTAAGAAATAAACACGTTAGAATGTTTAAATTCTAAACACATGAGGTTTAATATTCAACACTTCAAAAACACAAAATGTTTAAAGATTAAACACTGAATAAACACTTAGCGTTTACTACATAAACACCTCGAGTGTTTAAAATTTAAACTTTTCATGTTTAATAAATAAACGTGTTCAACCTAAACACTTAAACGCTTAAACATGTTTATTCGATGCAACAGATAATAATCACTTAAACATGTTTATAGGTCAATTTTTAAACACTTCAACGTGTTTATTTTACAAAATAAATAAATACTTAAACGTGTTTATAAGTTTTCAACATTTTTATTTGAAACAAATATAAATCAGTACAAAACACACTGTGGTTGATAATGAATATGTAGTACATTAAGCTTTTTTACATTAATAATTGATTTAATGTTGATTGAGGGTTCAAACTTTATAAACATTAAATATCACATTTACCAACACATGGATACATTATTCAATTTTAGTTGAAAAAATAGAATTCTCAAATTAAACTAATGATGAACATGTAAAACCTGCATCTTTAAACTAAACTCCAATAAATTGGTGTCGGGAGGGGGGGGGGGTCTTTGAAATATGAAACAAATACATTATCGCTTAATAAAATGAAATGTTTTTCATCAGTAAAATTTAGAACAGTTTTTTAAAAAAGGCTAGATCATCCTTTACATCTTTTTTTAATAAATAAAACAAGCAAAATGATGAATAAATATGATACAAAAAACTGAAAATAATATTTGTTGTCTGGGTACAGCATGTATAATAAGTACTTGTATTACACTGATGAATCTAGTTGTAAATGTTACAAGTTTTTAATTTCACAAATATTCAGAGTTTTAACCAAATAAAGAATTTTTTCCAGTTTTGAATTGTAAAGGACCAATTCTTGCTACTAAACAAGAGATGCCGGGGTATCACTCACTCAAAATCCATATCATATTCTAACCGAGTTAAACAGTCTAGCTCCTCTGGTTGCGGGTAAAATCCAGGTTCTTCTACAACGGATGATAATCTCCAGTTTTCCATTCTCAAAAATTGTATTCACACCAAGTAGTTCTAATTCCTTTATGTCCTGAAAGATGGATGAAAAAATATTCACTATGCAAATTCAGATAATTATCTGTAAAAGAATACATAAAGATCGAAAAAAAAAAGATTGTTATTGTTCACGCCAATATTAATTATATTATACATACTGAGAAACAAGTTTGGAATAAAAATCTGCAATTCAAATACCTGTAAATCATACATATATAAGCGTAGAGACTGTACACTAAAAAAAATATATGTTCATGTACCTGTAGGAGCAACCCAGCAGCAAAAATTAAGAAAATGGGGAGGGGCCTACCTTGTCCCAATGCATTTTCTGTTTTCTATCATGTATCACACTCCCTCAAAAAAGTAAAGTTTCCTTAAACAATACATGTATGTGCACGGACTGGAGATTAAATTATTGTTGGTAGATGCTCTAGATCTGTAGCGTAATAGTTTTATGTATTAGTTATGGTCAAAGGCAAATACATAAAAACCATAACGCTACAGATCTGCAGCTAGTACATGCGCGAGTGCTAAAACTATAATTTTTTCATTAAATTCTACTCTCGATAAATGTGCAAATCTGTTGGAAAATATCAAAGCATTGCAATCACGCCAGGAAAAGCTGCCAGCTGCGCGCCTTCGGCATTCACAGGGGTTTGATCACGTGACCGACCCACTTCATTTCCCATTGAAGTTTATAAATTTTCTATTTATTTCTTAATTACATGTTTATGGTACATTTGTTATGCTAGAATTTTCCAAGCATATAATTGTGACAATATCTTTTCAGCTCTTGACTTTGTTGAGGTTCCTAATTACGATTGCATTCTTTGTGCTGGGCACAGGAATCTTTTTCGAGGCTATTTTGGTTCGGGACAACCCCGATCTTTTCCCTGGGGAATGGCATGAATGGCGCATCTGGAGAATCTTCTATTTTCCTTACTATCAGTACTTTGGAGAAACCTTCGAAGAAACAATTGGCATACAAGTCAACAACGACAGTAATGTATCTTTCCATCTCTTTACAAATTCTATGTAGTAGTGTACTGTACAAATATTCACGTTTGAGCGAGTTTCACATGAGGCTCTTCGTTGCGAATATTTCTCGTCGCGAACAGGTCCTCAAAGTCTATGTGTATATTATCAACAGATCCAAAGAATGACTTGATCGCGAAGATTAATATTCGAAAACTAGTTAACTAATTCCCCCTGTTGATCGCGTAATAATTCGTCGCAAATAGAAGTTGGTTTACAGTATCTTTACATCTTTTTGCAAATTTCTTGTGCAAGTCAACAACGAAAGTAATTAAGGTCTTCCGTTTCCAACGGAAGACCTTCTACTGATTCTGTTGGTAAAGATTATTATTCTTTTTTTTTTCTTCTACTTCCTAGACGCAAACTTTGAGGCCTCATATCTCACTCATTTATCAACGGATTTCGCTCAAATTTTCAGACATTATAGACATTGTTAAATTCTATCAGAGTGGTACCTAACACTTCAAAAATTCACTTCCGGTTTTGAGTTATTCCCCTTTAAACGAAAATTTATAGGCTTTCGTTTCCGGATAAAGGCGCAGAGACCACAAAAGCTGGAGCAGAATTTTTACTGATTTTAGGTAACAGAAGGATTGAAGTTGAGCACATCGGTTTTTGTTTTTCGATTTCTGTATTAACAATGGCGCTATAAAAGGGTCAAAATTTAGAACGCCTAAAAGAGCGAAAATTTGCACATATTGTCCTTTTTATCTTGAAAACTAAAAATATTTTGTTAAGACATAATGAACAAAAGTTGTGCATAATTGCAAGGGCTTTCATATAATAATATTCAAAAGGGGCTGGCCCCTATAATTAGGGATCAAGGGGCCTTGAAAGTTTTTGCTTTATAACTCAAAAACGGTAAATATTTCGAAATGACTATCGATTATAGAGTTGTGCTTTAACATCTTACTGATCTCATGAAATTGTTATTGTGTTCGAGTCTTGTTTTAAATGAGCTGGTGCATGACCAAAATATGCACAGGTAATTCTTTTCACTCAGCACGTAAACGAGAGCTTCTCATGCGTGTAACCAAAGCAAGCTAACTATAAATAATAAACATGGCTACATTGGATGCCAATATTCTTCAGAATAAAGTTCTCGAAGTGTTTGTGCTTTTTTCTTACAAATTATCATGTTCATCCACTGACAACTTTCCCCTTTATTTCAATTTTTTAAAAATCGTATAAACCAAGTCTTCTAAAAAGGGAAGAAAATATAATCTTTTCTTCTTATCACATAGAAGCAAACAATATAGTGAGAAAATAAAACATAACTAAAAAGCACATGTACTATTCACAGCCATTAAGTGCACGGCTTTAACATTCACCTTGTTTGTTTACAATTATATAACACGCCTCCCTCGATAGCGGCGGGGCAAAGTCGGTCCCGGGAATTAATCGGCGCGTGATCCAGCGACCTACAGTCATACACAAAAAAAAACCACCACAGAATGGTTAAATTAATTCTTGATAAAAGTGTTCCTTAAATTCTTATACTATCTCTGTCCCATGAAAATACTATTTTTCGAGTCTTACGTATGGTAGGAAAGAAAGCTAGATCCGTATTCACCGAAAACAAAGCTCCGTTCTCATTTTGATATTGAAGAAATCTTTATGCGTATAATTGAAATAAACTTGCCGTGAGTAATAAATATTTTACCACGCTGTACATGTATCATATCTCTTTTAAATTAGGTTTTAAACGTGTTCTTTGTATTCGATGGTATCATTTTCCTTTTATTAATAAAGATCTTTCCAAGAGAAAGAGTTATAGAAAAAAGCACGAATATCTTTTATTCGTTTAAATATGAACACAAACAATTTGAACGGAAACAATATACGCCCGGATCTCATAAAAAACTTTTAAGAGTCAAACAATATACAATTATTTACTGCGCGATTCTCATATTCACCTGGAACCCAGATTGTTTACCATTACGTAATCTATCTTTTGATTACACACGGCCGAGAAATTCTAAAGCGACACACCGCGGTGAACCAATGACCCCGCAGTCATAGGCAAATAATTGACACATACAAACCATTTTACAACATTAAGAAAATATTATTTTCTCTAAGTAAATTAAATCTTTCAAAAATATCTTAAAATGTTTTAGGTTTGATTTTAGAACAAAACGCTGGGGCATTTATTTTACATGTACATTAATCAGTCTTCAATTCTTAAATATTCGTTAGATCCATGTGTAATTTGACGATTCATTGCACTAGGACTGGCGATCTGCAGTTACTTTACTTCAACCAATATTTATTGAAATGCACAAGCTTTGCTCTTTTACACACAAAAAAATCCGTTTTTAACACAAGTTTTCCGAAACACATTTTTTTTTTCATCACAGATATTAACCATGGCTATACCAATTTTAATTTTTTAAAGAGAATCTTCCGAATCGTAAGGATAGAATTATACTCAATGAAATGGACTAAACATCGATAAGTAGCACCTGCACGTGTAAACTTCATAAGTGACTTCTGTGCTGCACACTGTCTATTAATTTATATTGCAGGTTTTATAGTAAAGTTCAAGAAATAATGATTTTAAAGCAATGAACTTAATTTGTTTTATAATTTATTCAAAACCCGTATAAATGATTAGTATATAGTTTGCTAACATTGTAATTTTGTTCCGTGATTAAATATCAGTAGCACGTTATACCATGTACATTCAAGAAGTAATAAACCCGCATATGTCCAGATTCGGAAATTTAAGAACTTATATACCGGGGTAACAATCTTATCTGAATATTACAGATTTATCATGTAATTACACGCTTTTACAACCTAAATTAAATTGTTAAAATCATAACCGGCACCAAAGTAAAACCATTTGTATCGTTTACCGTATATAACTCTGTATTTTCTTTAAAATGATGAACTTATATCTAGCGCAAATTATTACTTTCCTTGGTTTAAAAAATACGCGTACGAGAGAAAGCGAGTGAGAGGCATTTTATTCAAGTACATTCAAGATTTTACCAGCGAGTCCCTGTATCAATTTTTATTCTATTAAACATAATCTCCATTTCCTATTTAAATTTAATATATTTGATGATTTTATTCAACTTCAAGCACAATATCATTATGTACTACTAAAATGAAGTCCATGCACGGATGTTATTGTACATCGGGAATTTTCTTTAACCCTTATCCATGCATTCCTCCTTCAAGGAAAATAATTATGAGTGAATTGATTAAATAACGTGTATAAAACCATGTGGTTTCGGTGTGTCAACGTGGTTTAGATCATGATCAGCAAATCACAACTCCTGGTGTCTTCCTGTCTAACAGGATAATAACCTCGAATGTATTACGTATACATCATGACATCCCAATGCTCCTCACCCCCTTTACCCAAACTTTGAAATAAATAAGGAAAGGTATTTTATTTGTGGACTTTTGAGTTTAATTTTATTGAAAGTAAAGCTATTACCTAAAATACGTATTATGGAAAGGACTCTCAACCCCTTCTATCTTTCATAAATAGAAACTCCATGTTTTTTGAATATTAATATCCGGTGATGTTTTAAAATACCTCAATGTAGTTTTTTTTGACCTGTGACAAAATGGTGCGAGATAATGCAAATTTCAAACATCTTCATCGGCCAATGACAGAAAAGTTGTAAAATTCCTGTCAGGGTTATGAACTTCTAATCACTAAATGGTATTTGTCTTGACACAGAGCCAAGGTTATTCTGTTAAGATCAAGGTCATTGACAGAAGAAATATTTTCTTTACTACGCTATGAATTAGTAAATGAAAATCATTGGAGGCTCTTACTGAAACATAGATTACTTATGATTGGAGGTTTTGTCATGACCCTGATCAAATGTCTTTCTGGCAAATCAAGGTCACTGACAAAGAAAAAAATGTTTAAGCATAACTTTATACATGTAATTAAAATTTACTGGAGGCTCATGCTGGGAAGAAAGGTTGTTTACATAAGAAAGTGCAGTGACCTTGACCCAAGGTCTGTACTTCCTGTCCACAGCTCCAACGGAAGACCTACTCGTTGCTTTGCAACGAGCTCGGCTCTAGTTTATCTTTCCATCTCTACATAAAAAATGTACTCCAGTCTCCCATATGGTAATCATGACGATGTTTTGCTCTGGTACACGCGAAATAAGTATCGGATCAAAAAGTAAAGTAGGTGATGTGCAATGTCATCAAGTATGTAATAAAGATTATGTAAAAGTACTTGTATTATGAAATTTTATTCAGTGGTAAAAGAGGCCGGAGTTGCGGATAAGTGATAGATATCCTTCAATATTATAGAAAGAATGGCAGTGTTAATGTTTGCTATGGGAAACCCTTAGTTTGTTTCTGATCTAAAAGTAAAATAGGAGGTGGACAATGACTCTTATAATGTAACAAAGATTCTCGGAAAGGCTCATTTGAGTTTTGTATCATTATCAGTTCGTGGATATATGTCATTAATATGTAGAACCACGTGTTGAGTGCTAAAATAATTTATTCCAGAACGAGACAACATGGTAACACAATACGTCGTACATAAGATTATTCGTATTTGACTAACTCGTACTTTAATACATATGTAACAAGTTTCATTCAGTGGTATAAGAAGAGTTGCAGATAAGAGATGGGTACCCAAAAGCGTAAGAGGCAGTCGTGTAGATACTGGGTACTTTTTCTGGAAACTATCCTCACGATTATACATTGTCAAGTTATCTCTCAGTAAATACTCAGATATAATTAAGTCTGGCATAGACAATATATCCCCTCCCTTCACTTTGACTTACTTTTGTTATGAAATTATTTAAAAAGAATTGAACTCTCTTCATTTCAGAGGTGGACTGGAGTGTGAAAGGTATAGCAGCAATACATATAATGGTGGGTAATCTCCTTATCCTTAACCTAATCATCGCCCTGTTCACGTGAGTGATCTGATTCATCATTTATTTCCCCAAATTCATTCATCATTTCAAAAAAATATCTTTTTCTAGAATGTTTTTTATTTTATCAATTGCAACTAAGTATCCTGAAACTTTATTGTTTTATTCTTTTATAGATTTCTGTGTCAATCTTTGTATTTGTGATGGAAGTTTCTTAAAATATCAAGCAAATGTTTTTATTTTATCAATTGCAACTAAGTATTCTGAAACTTTATTGGGTTTATTTATAGCTTTCTGTGTCAGTCTTCGTATTTGTGATGGAAGTTTCTTAAAATATCAAAGGCCTACAACGAAATCCAATATCTTAATTCCATTCTCATTACAGGACGACGTATGAGAAGATTCTGAAGAAGTCTCGACTTGTTTGGCAGTATGAAAGGTATCACGTGATTGAGGACTTCAGAAACCGGACATTTTGTTACCTTGACTTCATCACCATTCCAGTGCGGTGGGTTGTATACCTATGCAAAATGAGACGCAATCGTAAGTCATAAAAATCATCATGCTGAATTAACAAAATTAAACCGCAGTCACGCATTTTAAAGGCCGGTATACACGGTAAGATTTGTATTTAAAGATTTGTATTATAATACAAAATCTTACTGTGTATACACTCTTAATGCAGTGTATCATAAGATTTTTCGAATCTTGTAAAACTGTATTAAGAATAGAGCAATGCTCTATTTCCTAATACAAATCTTAACTTACCTATCACTTTCAACCAATGAAATGTAATGACACTAGGGGTCATCCTATTTTTATCATTACTAAAATAA